>NC_057807.1:400753351-401053351 GCF_018294505.1 Triticum aestivum
GACGCACCAAAAGAGCCTCTACTCGCCTGAAACCGCGTGAGACCAATGTTTGGTAGTACAAGGAAATTACTTTTCTAATAACTCTGACCCGTGAAACCTATCGGCCTGACGTCCAAAGGTCTAAACCGGACTATGCTTCGGTGCCTTAAGGCACCTGCCTTTGTGTCCATGACATGTGGGCCCAACAGGTGGCTGGCCCACATGTCAGTGACCCAAAGGCAGGTGCCTTTAAGGCACCGAAGCAGCGTCCGTCTAAACCGGGGTAGGTTTGTAGCTTCATCTAGACGCCACGCAACCGCCTCCGAAAAACATTCATACACAATGGCCGCCTAAGCACACATGCACACGGCCGAAATCGCTCCCGCCCACTATTTGGGACACCTGGGATTACCATCCTACCCCCGACCCGCAGTAGGTCCGAAATTTAAGAGGGGGCAAAGTTTGTACTTTCCCCAAATTTCAAACAAGCGCGTCCCATCTTCTGTTCAAAAAAGCCAAAAACAAGCGCGTCCCAGACCGAAACATGGTTCCCCCCACCCGTCTGATTCCCCATTCGTACTCCGTGGGCGCCAAAACTACCTATCCACCAGCCGCGAAACCCCGGCGTCCTCCGTCCGCCACCCCATCCCACCCATCAACCGCCGCCCTCCTCCATCACGCCGGAGCCGATACCCCGACGTCGTCGTCCACCGCAACCTCAACCGCAACGCCCTCCACGGCTAGTAGTTGAAGCCGAGCCGTCCGTACCCGAGCCAGTTCAACCACGCCATCCTGCGCCTCACCGCTGCCGCTCCAACTTCGCCACCCTCCACCGCACCGGAGCTGTTCCTGCTACGCCGTCCTTCGCCGCCTCGGATCTGCTTCCCCTCCGCCGACATACGGCCACGGCAACACAGTCAACAATTTGGCCATGGGTTCGTCCAAGCCTGCACCCTCCAGAACATCGGTTTCCCCGGTAAAAAGAAGAAGATCGGCGCGACATGTGGAGGTGACCACACCGGCAACCGAAAATGGTACTCCTCTTCCCTTATTCGTGCAAATCTTACGTCTCTGCTTGCACGGTATTCATCCCACAGAAGACACTAGTTGACCGCTTCTTCTTGATACTAGATGTTCCTAGTAACTCGCGATGCACAAGGTTTCTCCTCATATACTATTTCACCTTAGCTAGAGGTCCGTCGCCCCCCTGAATTTCAATTTCTGGCCAGTTGATTCCCAATTAACGGAAGCATTCCCCGGCGTAACAGGCGCTAGTACGCCTATTACGCCGGGGAAGCAGCGCCTTGGTGTTTATCTTAGGGGCGTGTGCGGCCTAGAGCTACTGGCGCCCGATCTGGAGGTCGGCCGGGATTAAAGGGATGGCCTGGGGGCGCTGCCAAGCACGGCGGTGGTGTGAGGTCGAGGGGAGGGCGGGGCGGCGGAGGCAGGGGTCTGGGCCGGTGGTCGCTGGCGGTTCGAGAAAGATCGTCAACAGTGACTGGCGGGAGGTAGACGAAGGCCATCTGCCCGTTCCTTATAGATCGGACGGTTCATTAAAAAAATCGACTGACCTATTTATTTTCAGTCGACTGTTATCTTAGATATGACCACATGTGGTGGTGTGCTGGAGGAGTACCTGCATTTCCTGTGCTCATATATTACAAAATCATACGGAGTAGAATCTAATTTTGTTTGCCATGCAATGTTGTAGAGCTATCATATGTCTCCTGTCATTTATTTTTCAGCCACCTGCTATCTGCTACTTTTACAGTGCACTAGTTCTGCACACACTTCACCCATACTCTCACTATTGTGTTTTTATGCAAGGGTATTTCAGACCCTGCCTTGACAGAAGCACAAAACATAAGAGAGAAGTCGCTCCAGCGTGGTACGCGGCTAAGCCAGACACGTTTCAAGACTTTAAAGGGTGTAGTGTCAGCAGATGGAGACGGGGAACGTAGCTCTGGAGTTGATGATCTCTCTCGCCATGAACCACCATCCCAGGTGCTTGCTTTAACTTCACGGTGTCATATGTGGTTGCATGTTCCATATGGTGTCTAGCTTGTATTCGAAAGGCCGAAGTCGGTCTTTATTAAGATAAGGAAAGATATTTTTTACATGAACCACCATCCCGTGAGCACCAGAAGACAAATAGCTAGTCAGGGCACTGGCCGAGCCAGTGACAAGCCCAGCAAAGAGAGGCATCACCTGGAAGCCAACTAAAAAGCCGCGATGGTGGCGAAGCAGCCCGCCTCCCACCAGGCTCTCAGGTCCTAGATGATCATGCTCACCACTCCAGCCGGATGTCTAGCTTGTATTGCTTCCAATTTGGTTAAATTGCATCTGCTTAGCTTACACATTATACCTTTGAATATGACATGCCTTTCTGTTTTTGGTACATACTAGTACATCTGTGTATTAACCATGTTCTTACATCAAACTAATGTTCTTGTGTATCCCTCATCAATCACTTATGATGAGGCAGGCAGGCAAGGGGACTACTCCTCATTTAAAGAATGCAGCGTCAGCCTCCCGACATGATTCTCAAGAAACAGAAATGCTAGATGAAGATAGTGAACGTAGCTCTGTAGTTGATTACAGCATTTCCCCTACACTAGCATCGCAGGTGCTTGCTCTAACTTGGCAGCGTGATATGTGGTTGCATGTTGCATATGGTGTCTAGATTGTAATTCTTCCAATCTGGTTAAACTGCATGTGCTAGTCTGCTTAGCTTATACATTATACCTGTTAATGTGACATGCCTTCCTGTATTTAGTACATAGTACATCTGTCTATTAAGCATGTCCTTACATAAAACTATTGTTTTTTTGTATCCCGCATCAATCAATATGACGAGACACCTTTAGTATATGCAGTGCGATATTAGTTGCATCTTTCATATGATTTATAGCATGCGCTGCTTCTAATTTGTTGAAATTCCATTTATGATGGGACGCTTTTAACTTGGCAGAGTCATATTGGTTGCATCTTTCATGTGGTGTCTAGCTTGCATTGCTTCTTATTTGTTGGAATGGTTTCTGCTTAGTTTACACAAACAGTTGTGAACATGCCATGCCGTCCTGTTTTTCGTACATATTCCATCCTGGTATCATGTGTTTGCCTTACATCAAAGTAGTGATTGTCAGTATCATGCATGAATGAGTTCTGAAGAGAGAATTTTATTGCTTTTTCTTGTCGGTTTTACTTGACAATTCAAAATCAATAAAGCGGAAGGAAGTTAGCAAGGCAGCGGATAAAGGTGCTCCTTCCGAACGGAGGGCCTCTACAGTTTCTACTCCTCCACACCCCCAAGATGATTTCCAAGACAACACATGCATAGACACTCAACAAAGCTGTGTTTATGATGAGCACGTCTCCCCTAGTGCACCATCACCGGTGCTCCCTCTAACTTGGCACTGTTATATGTGGTTGCATGTTATGTGTGATGTCTAGCTTGTATTGCTTCTAATTTTGTTGAATTCCATCTGCTTACTTTACACATTATACTTGAATAAGACACGTGTTCCTGTTTCTAGAACATACAATATCTGTCTATCACACCATGTTCTTACATCAAATTACTACTGTTGTGTAACCTGCAACAATCACTTATCATAACACACGTTTGACTTCGGAGTGTGATATAGGTTACATCTCGCATTCTTTTCTAGCTTGTACTACTAATTTGTTGAAATGGCACTTATGACGAGACAGTTTTAACTTGGTAGAGTGATATTCGTTGCATCTTTCATATGGTGTCTAGCTTTCATTGCTTCTAATTTGTTGAAATGCCTTCTCCTTAGTTTACACATCATAAGCTGTGAATATGCAATGCTGTGAATATGCAATGGCACTAATGACGAGAGACCTCTAACATGGTAGTGTGATGTTGTTTGCATCTTGCATATGATTTATTTCTTGTACTGCTTCACATTTGTTTAAACGCCATTTATGATGAGACACTGTTAACTTGGCAGAGCGATATTTGTAGCATCTTTCATATGGTGTCTACCTTCCATTGCATTGCTTCTAATTTGGTGAAATGTCTTCTTCTTAGTTTACACATCATAGTTCTAGTTATCTCTTCCGTCCTCTTTTTCATACATATTACATCCTCCTATCATGTGGTTGTCTAACATCAAAGTTCAGTTCGTCTACATCACGCTCAATTTGTTCTGAAGAACTAAATTATTATTCGTTTTTCTTGTCGGCTTGACTTAACATGGCACAGAGAAAGAGGAAGAAACACAGAATGGCAGGGAATGAGAAGCGGATGAATCCTGCAGATTCTGCTGGTACTGATGGTGCAATAGAAGGTCAAAGTCCAGCAGAAAATTCTACAAACACGGCATCCCATGCTACACGAGCTGCAAAAAAAGCCAAACAGAAACAAATAGCTGCCACCAAACAAGCAGAGACAGCCCTAGTTCTTGCAACACCTACCACAGTACTACCAGCTGCACGACTTACTCGTGCGTCAACTGAGCTAGCAGCACGTTCCCAAGCTCCCTTGCCACCTGACACTACTTCCCAAGCACTCTTGACACAAGACGAGTTGGCAATATCAGATGAACCTTGTGAGCTTCAACAGCAAGAAGGTAGTTGCTGGAGTCAAGTTACAGTTGCATGCTTCTTTATATGTAGTCTCACAGTTTGATGTACACTAACACTTCCTATGTTCGTTGTTGGACTAGCACCTAGGCGCAAGAGGAAACAAACATCAGGGATAATGCTCGATAGGTTAACTAAATCTAGAG
Source organism: Triticum aestivum (assembly GCF_018294505.1). Classification (NCBI taxonomy): domain Eukaryota; kingdom Viridiplantae; phylum Streptophyta; class Magnoliopsida; order Poales; family Poaceae; genus Triticum; species Triticum aestivum. The sequence goes on from NC_057807.1 coordinate 400,758,088, forward strand.
GAGGAAGAATGGAGATCCGTTTTGAGGCAGGTTTAAAAAGGCCACGTGATGCTACAGAGTCAGCCAAGTTAGTATCAGAGGCAGCGGTTGCCGTTAGGTGTCATGTACGTATCCTCCCAACATGGATTCAGTACAGGAATGACAAAGACGAAACCCAGTTCAACACCTTCCTCGACCATTTATCTGTAAGTATGGTTATGTATGGAAACTAGTAATATCGTCTTGCTCTGTCCCATACTTTCTAGGTTGCTGATAATGAGACTCCCATAATTTTCAACAGATGAGGTTCAAGTTGGATAGCCAAGATGATGCAACCAGACAAGCTTGCACCCATGTTTTCAAGTCTGCTCTGCGACAGTATCGGTATAACTTGAGGAAAACTCACTTTGAAGGCAAGGCTAACAGTGAACTTTCCCAAACATCTCCAGTGGAAAATATATCGGATGAAGACTGGAGGGGCCTTGTTAAACACTGGTCTGATCCGAAGTATCAGGTACATTATATATATGTGATCAGATCACATGTTGAAGTCCTATTTACGCATGTGCCACACAAATCTATCTTCTTGTAGGTGAACTGTTCAAAGAACAAGGCCAACCGTACGAAAGTGAAATTCCAACAGACGACAGGATCTCGTAGCTATATTGCACACTGCGAGGCTCTTGTAATTAGCTGCTGTTTCACTCTTTTCGCTGTACCATATTATCAGATCTATATTGACTTGTTCGAAATGCAGAGGAAAGCCCGCAAGGACCAAAAAGTACCTGAACCAAATGCTGTGGAAATCTTCAAGGACTGTCACACCAGCAAGAAGAAGGGCATGACTACACCAGTCAAAGCCGCTGTTGTAAGTCCTTAATCCTCATGCCTTTTAACTACTACTTACTCTGACTTGTGCCTTGAACTGCATGGTTTGCAGCCAATGTCTATTACTCTTTTCAATTTTATACACAATTGTCTTAGCGTATCATTGCACCTTACAAGGTTTAAAAGAGAGGAGTGATGTTCCTTTGATCTTGACCCGTAATCTAGTTCCGTGCTGGACTTGCCCACACAACGTTACAATTGCCTGTTTGTCTGTTCTCAGTTGTTTTGTGATATGAATGATGTCATACTATGCTTACCGTATTATAAACTTCGTCTCTTTATCCTTAGCCCTCAATACAATGTGAAGAAATAGACAATACATTAGCGATGGTACATGGTCATATGTTTGGAACCTGGTTTTATTATGTACTTTGCAATAAAATACAACTAATATTTTACATGGGTTCACCAGAATAAGTTCTGTATATAGACCAAAGCTATTTTGTTTGGTTTTGCTGCCTCCTTAATATCTTCTGTTCTGGTACTACTAATGTAAAACCTCAACTTTTCAGCGAGCTATGGAAAAAATGGTGGAACCGCCACCTTCTGAAGGTGGCGAGGCAACTATAACCGCAATGTCAGCTCTTGCTGCAGTGGGTCAGTACCTGTCCACTAACAGTGCCAAAAGCACGTTCCTGCGTAATACTGGGTTGGTTGTTAAGGCAATATCGTCCAAACTGCCTCATGATCAAGATATGCAAGCTCAAAGCAATGTTGTATCTGCGCTCCAGACACAAGTCCATTCCCTAACAGAGACCCTTTGTGAAACAAGGAGAGACATTGTTCGATGTCGTCAAGATATGCATGGTTTTGAAACCAGACTATCAGACATTTGCTATGTTGTTCAGGAGCCTAGGGGAAATGAAGGCGAGGGTTATGGTGCTCCATCGGACAATACAGCATGAAAACGTAACAGTCAGGTCAAATGAACTGAGCTTCTGAACTTCTGGTGGTGCATTTATCTGCTAGACTGTTAAGTTTTATGCCAACCTTCCTTTTGTTATATAGTTGTAATTTGTTTTGGTGCGATACAAAATTTATTCTTAACGTGCAGCCACCGGCTGAAGAAAACAGCAAGCCATTTTTGTATAGTCTAGGGTGTTCCCTATATTTGCATTGGTGGCGATCTTTGATGCCGAGTGGATGTAATCTGTGCAATCGCCTTAATAGCCTAGCGTTAGTTTCGGCCTTATTTATTTCCTAGTCTTCTTTTTCCCTGGTTTGTTAGTGGCCGCAACAACCATGGGCCATAGGTACGGGCCCGTAGGATCCATGGGTCTCCTACGGGCCGTCGATAAATGGGCCTCCAACAGGGCCGTAGAATCGGTGGGCCTCGGGCCGTCGGATAAATGGGTCTACATGGGCCGTAAACGGGCGTAATTGGTATCGGCCCAGCACGGTAACGGGCCGTTAACAGGCCGTAGGACAGCAAAGGCTTAATTCTGTCACAGGCATAACGGGTCGTTAATGGGCCAGAATATAGGACGGGCTGGAAACGGCGCAACGGGTTAACAGGCCAGAAACGGGCCGACTCTTGCCATGGGCCGAATTTGGCCCATTAGGGTAACAGGCCAGTAATGGGCCGACTCTTGCCATGGGCCGAATTTGGCCCATTAGGGGAACAGGCCAGTAACGGGCCGGAAGTAATCGAGGGCCGAAAAGGAGCCCAAGAACGTATGGGCCGTCAATAGGCCAAAAGCTAACACGGGCTGGAAACGACCCATGTAAATCACGGGCCGTTAACGGGTACAAAGAAAATTACGGTTCATTATGGGCTAGAGTCACCGTGGCCCTATAAAGGGCTGAAAGATACGAAGGCCTCATATGGGCCGAAAGACGTCATGGGTCATACATGGGCCGAAAGTGAAATGGGCTGGTGTTATATTCGACGGCCCACATGACGTTGTTGGGCCGATTTCCTTTAGGGCCTAACGGGCCGTGAGTTAACGGGCCGTAAAATGGGCTATTTGCGAAGAGACCATTAACATGCTTTTCATGGGCCAGCCCGTTAACTTTTGACCAAGTCAAACGGGCTGGCTTTGTAAGCTAAATGGGCCAGTGGTGGGCCGTGGCATGTGTCGACATATCATAGGCACCTATCTGACCCACTGACGAGCTGACGCGTGTTTCGTCCGGCCAATAAGAATTTTACACGTGGAAATTTCCCATTGGTTGGGGTTGTTAACGGGTTACCGGATCGAAAACCCGACCCGATAGCTTAACGTCGTCCCGTTACGATGGATGCCACGTGTCAGTCACCCTTGACGAAAGCACTTCTGTGACGCGTGATTTATAGTCATGGAAGTGGACACTTCCGTGATGATAATTTTGGTAATGTCATGGAACACTTGTACGACAGCACAGGTATGACTATCTTGATTCTGTCATAAAATCATCATGGATGTACATGCATGACAAAAAACGCGACCTACTGTGACAAACACGTATCATCATGGAAGTGTATTTTTTTGTAGTGCTATCTCTAAACAAGTGTACATATTTTTCGTTATCGACTTCCGGTTAAGGACAAGCGAGGTCTAAGCTTGGGGGAGTTGATACGTCCATTTTGCATCATGCTTTTATATCGATTGCATTATGGGTTGTTATTACACGTTATGTCACAATACATATGCCTATTCTCCCTTATTTTACAAGGTTTACATGAAGAGGGAGAATGCCGGCAGCTGGAATTCTGGGCTGGAAAAGGAGCAAATATTAGAGACCTATTCTGCACAACTCCAAAAGTCATGAAACTCCACGGAAGTTATTTTTGGAATTATTAAAAAGTACTGAGCAAAGAAAATACCAGAGGGGGGGGGCACCCACCGTCCACGCGAGTGGGGGCGTGCCCTACCCCCCTAGGCACGCCCCCTGCCTCGTGGGCCCCCTGGGAGGCCTCCAGTGCCCATCTTCTGCTATATGAAGTCTTTTACCCTAGAAAAAAAATCATAAGCAAGCTTTCGGGACGAAACACCGCTGCCACAAGGTGGAACCTTGGCGGAACCAATCTAGGGCTCCGGCGGAGCTGTTCTGCCGGGGAAACATCCCTCCGAGAGGGGGAAATCATCACCATCGTCATCACCATTGATCCTCTCATCGGGAGGGGGTCAATCTCCATCAACATCTTCACCAGCACCATCTCCTCTCAAACCCTAGTTCATCTCTTGTATCCAATCTTTGTCCCAAAACCTCAGATTGGTACCTGTGGGCTGCTAGTAGTGCTGATTACTCCTTGTAGTTAATGCTAGTTGGTTTATTTGGTGGAAGATCATATGTTCAGATCCTTTATGCATATTAATACCTCCCTGATTATGCACATGAATATGATTTGTGAGTAGTTACGTTTGTTCCTGAGGACATGGGAGAAGTCTTGCTATAAGTAGTCATGTGAATTTGGTATTCGCTCGATATTTTGATGAGATGTATGTTGTCTCTCCTCTAGTGGTGTTATGTGAATGTCGACTACATGACACTTCACCATTGTTTGGGCCTAGAGGAAGGCATTGGTAAGTAATAAGTAGATGATGGGTTGCTAGAGTGACGGAATTTTAAACCCTAGTTTATGAGTTGCTTCGTAAGGGGATGATTTGGATCCATATGTTTCATGCTATGGTTAGGTTTACCTTAATACTTCTTTTGTAGTTGCGGATGCTTGCAATAGGGGTTAATCATAAGTGGGATGCTTGTCCAAGAAAGGGAAGTACCCAAGCACCGGTCCACCCACATACCAAATTATCAAAGTAATGAACGCAAATCATATGAGCGTGATGAAAACTAGCTTGACGATAATTCCCATGTGTCCTCGGGAGTGATTTTCTCTATATAAGAGTTTGTCCAGGCTTGTCCTTTGCTACAAAAAGGATTGGGCCATCGTGGTGCACCTTATTTACTTTCATTACTTGTTACCCGTTACAAATTACCTTATCACAAAACTATCTGTTACCGATAATTTCAGTGCTTGCAGAGAAAACCTTACGGAAAACCGCTTGTCATCTCCTTCTGCTCCTCGTTGGGTTCAACACTCTTACTTATCGAAAGGACTACAATAGGTCCCCTACACGTGTGAGTCATCAGGTAACAAGGAGGCAGGGGACGTGATGTTTACCCAGGTTCGGGCCCTCTTAATGGAGGTAATACCCTACTTCCTGCTTGATTGACTATGTTGAATATTGGGGTTACAAGAGTTGATCTACCTCGAGATCGTAATGGCTAAACCTTAGATGTCTAGCATGTATGATTGTGATCCTGCCCTACGGACTAAACCCTCCGGTTTATAAAGACACCGGAGGGATCTAGGGTTGTACAGAGTCGATTACATAGGAAGGAAAATACATGATCCGTACGCCAAGCTTGCCATCCACGCAAAGGAGAGCCCCATCCGGACATGGGGAGGTTCTTGTATCTTGTACCTTCATGGCCCATCAGTCCGGCCCACATCACATATCCCGGACGCCCGAGGACCCCTTAGTCCAGGACTCCCTCAGTAGCCCCTGAACCAAGCTTCAATTATGATATATCCCGTGCGCGGACTATCTTTCACATTGTGAGGCGGGTTCCCTTTTCCCGAGTACTTCGATCGTAGTTTTCCGCACACAAGAACCGTGTCCGGCCTTGCTTAACACGTACAACCCCAAGCTGTAAAAAGTAACAATACTTAAAAAATAAGTCACATCCATGGGCCACTTTTTCGGCGAGATGTTATGTTCTGGCCTTTATAATTATTCTGAACCGTTTACAACCTCGTTTCATATTTCGAGGTACGGCCAGTGACACGTCTTGTCGAAGCAGAGATCGTGTCCCCTTATTACGGGATTCTCATCAATAGGGGTTTTGGGTAATCCAACCGTGTCGTTCACACGTCCCCTTGGGAATAGGTGATATTTAAGGCTTGTGAGGGGGTGCTTGGTATTCGCTACCTCTACAAGAGGACAGAAGGACACATTTGTTCACCCCACGCCTTGTCCTTCCTCCGCCTTCCAATCCCCCGAGCTCCAGCGCCCAAGTTCCAAACTTTTCCCTCCGCCCCTGCTTCTTTAGCAATGGCCGGATCTAGCTTTCAAGGCAAGTGGATGGTCTCTTCTGTAACAGAGAAGAACATCCAAGATCTATGGGAGGCGAGGTACCTGACGGCAGAGATAAAGCATAGGCTACCAACCCAGGGCGGATCACCCCCACCCCGGAGCCCGGCAAAAGGGTGGTTTTTATCCCCCACTTCCTCCGAGGGCTCGGATTCTCCCTGAACCCCTTTGTCCGAGGTCTTATGTACTATTACGGGTAGGATTTCCATGATCTGGCCCCGAATTCCTTCCTCCACATCTCGGCGTTCATCGTCGTGTGCGAAGCATTCCTCCGCGTTCCTCCACACTTCGGCTTATGGCTCAAGATTTTTAATGTGAAGCCGAAGGTGGTCGAAGGCCAACATGCCGAGTGCGGAGGCGCCATGGTGAGCAAGCTCAACAAGGTTACGTGCACCAAAGGAAGATTTGTAGACACCGTCAAGGTATGGCAGTAGGAGTGGTTCTATATCACCGAGCCCCACGGCACCAAGTGGGCCGCTGCTCCTGCCTTTACATCTGGACCTCCACCGCGGCTTGCATCCAGGACCAACAATGGTCTAGATTGGGGGTCCCCCAACAACGTATTGACACTACAACAATGCGTCAAGAGCATGATAGACAAGGACATCACCCTTGCTGATTTGATCCAGGTGATGCTCATCCGCCGAGCTCTCCCTTGCCAACGACGGCCTCTCAAGACGTGGGAGTTTAATCCAGAGGGGGCACAGACTCTGCATCAATTCTACGGCAGGACGCACAAGAAGATTTGGAAGCTACTTTTTAAGAAGCAGAAGACGTGTCCTTCGACGTCCGATGACATCGGCCTCGACTGCAACAATCCGGCATCCCCGGTAAGTATCATGCTGCCGAACACTACTTAACTTGTCAATCTTAGGGAGGGGACCTTGAAAATGCCATCTCTTGAACACGACTGGATAAAGAAGGCCGAGCGGATTAAGTGTCCGGCCCCACTCCCCAAAAACCCAGCCGATCCTCTGTTAGTGAAGATGCTGGTCCCGGCGCCCTACCAGGCACCGGTGAAGAAGGACAAGAAGAAGAAGAAGAAGTCCAAGGAGGCCCAAGGCGGCCTCCATCCCGAAGAGACTTAGGGCGCCGTGTCCGGAGGAACCGAAGCTCCTTCCTCTGATGAGGAACACGAAGACGAGGATGATGAGGAGGAAGAGGAGGAGGAGGAGGAAGCAGAGAACCCTCCTCCCAAGGGGAAAAATAGAGCGGACTCCGTAGATCCGGAGGATGGGGCGCCCAAGAGGGGAAGGGTGTCCCTTTCCGATAACTCGGATTTGGGCGCTGAAGCCATTCCCAAGCAACGCTCCCACACCAAGCCCTCACCGAATCGTGAGTACTTTCAGATGCCTCATTCATATCGAATCCTCTTTATAGATTACAAGAATAATGTCAAATTTTATGCCGCAGTCTGGCCCGTGACGTTCCTCAAGGGTTGTCCTCATCGTGGGATCTCTCACCGAACAAGATGGAGAGCAAGACGCCTCCACGGCCTTCCTCGCCTCCTTGGGTGGACGATCCTGAGGTGTCGTACCAAACGGTTTCTCCGCCCCCCGCAGAAGTGTGGGGGACGATCAATGCGGCCCCAAAGTCTGCCGAAAACATGGGGGGCGCAACCCCTATGGAGACCAACTATGGGGGTCCTGGGTCATCGGACCCTCAGCCGGATACCGTTCCAGAGACCCATACAGTCCTGGAATTGGATCGGCATCACCCTTTGCAGGAGGGGGGAACCGCGACCTCTACCAATACAGAGGCATCGAACAAACTGATGGATGCACTGCAAGGTGCATCTGTCTTCGAGGAGCATCGTGCTTTAATGGATACGGTGGTTGAAAGAGTGCAGTCCGCTAAGAGCGGACTAGATGAAGCCTTCACAAGCCTACTAACAGGCTTTGAGGTACGCAATGTAATGTATTTGAGCCGTTTTTAATAACAAACCCATGTATATATAGATAGTAGCCCCTAAGACTCTATTTGGCCAATGAAGGAGGGCGAACATAGGGTCTATAGGTACCCGCGGTAAATAACATTTTTAGCCCTTTTGATAATCATCAGGCTTCAGTGTTAGCGGCGGCCGTGCAAGCTGCCAAAGTTTCCAAACTCAAGCAGAAGCCGTAGCTAGTCGAGGAGGACAACATTCGGATTAACAAGCGGCTCGATGAAGCGCAAGGTTTGTTTTGGGTGCTCCATATTCCACCAAATTGGTTTCGCAAATGCTGGAGTGAGGCTCATGCGCTATTATATGTATAATGGCAGATGGCGCTGTGGCGGTCAAAACCCTCCGAAGTGACCTTGCCTACGCAAAGGAGCAGGCAAGGGTGAGCAATGCAGCCGCTGAGAAAGCGGCTGCTGAATTGAAGGAGGAACATGCCACCCAGACCAAGCTCGAGGGGCGCATATCCAAGATTGAGCAAGAGCTCAAGGACGCAACTCACAAGTGCGAGCTCCTCGAGGAGGACAATAAAGCGAAGGTGGCCGAACTCGCGAAGGCTCTTCAGGATGCCCAAGAGGCGAGGTCCGAATCCCGCACGGCTCACGAGGAGCTCTGACAGGCTGGACAGATAGCGGCTGGTAAGCCCTTTCTTTTATAGTCTAAGTTTGGCGATCAGAGGTATGCCTTACTTAATCGACTATGGAGTTCTCCAGACTCCTTTGCGGATCTACCAAAGAGCGCGGCTGACGTGGCGCAATTCTACCGAGCCTAGGAGAGGCATACGACGGAGAAGTTGTTCTGGTCGCAATATGCGACTCAGGAGCGTTCAACGCTGCTGAACGACCAGATGGCACAATGGGTTGAGCTGCACAAGATGTCCAGAGCGGCCATGAAGGAGGTTATACTCCGGCTATGGACGGCTAAATCTGTTCCGAGCTCTTACTTTGGCCTGGTGCAGCGACTTGTCGATGTTGTGCCCCGCATTGACGCCATCAAACGGTCAGTGTGCATAGAAGGTGCACAGAGGGCTTTTGCCCGTGTCAAGGTGCACCGGGCTAAGATGAAGGCCGCCATCGTCGTAGCGGGGGGTTCTCCCGAAGGCAAAGACCACCGCACACCGTAACTTTATTTAAACGATGTCCTAGAGGGTGCTCCTTTGATAGAGGGTCAATGCTCAAAGGATATCATGGTCGAATAAATGTATCTGAACGACCCGATCGTGTGTACTATAGATACTAAGTCTTTGTAATATATTGGCATTATCTAAAATTGCTTTCCTCCTATGCGGCTGTTTTTTTGAATGCCTGAGAGTTTTCCAGTCGTCGGCTTCAATCCCCACATAGATGCTACGGGGGTGTTCGGAATGGCACATTAACACTCTTGACCCAACGTCTTGGTCCGTGATGGAGGTGTCAGTGCGTCGAACTAGGCAATCAGACTATACGGCTTTACCACTCTCACTTAGCCATAGGAGTTTGACGATGGGACTATAGAATAGCCCCTGGTACGTATTTGACTATCCGAATGTGGATGCGTTACGTGTAAGACTGAAAAAACAGTCCTTCATTTGAAATGGAAAAATCGTTAAAGATTTAGTAAGTCACCGAACGACTGACCAGCTCTCGCCGTATCATGACAGTCAATTTTTGGCTTTCTCTATTGAGGTGCTTGACCGGACAAACCAGAAACACAATCGCAGTAGTTCTCCCTTTACTACCCTAGCCGAACAAACGGAACGTAAGGTAGCAAACACAGGAGCCGGGCAACCCAACTATTGACCAAAGACATGATTCGGAGCCGATGCATATAATGCCAAGCTCGGGATGCCGAAGTGTGCTACAATGATGTTCGGACTTTCGTTTAGTGGCTCATAAGTGGCCGTACATAGCCCCTGGTAATGGGTGTAGAGGTATGTGTGACAACTGGAGAGACGGACTACAATTTTATAAATGAAGTAGATACCGAAAATTTGTCGCTGCTAAAATCTGATTGACACGTCAAGACGTGATCTTACTGGGGATACCCTAAACACCAACATCATTTTACATACCGGGGGTGAATAACGAGGAGAAAATCTCAGTACAGGTCCTTTTTAAATAAGGTTTAGTCCGAAGAGTCCTTTGGATGTCCTGCCGCATGTCTGCGCCGCTTTTGTCCTGTAGAGAGAGGTTCCTTGAAGGAAAAAGTCTTCTGTTTGATGGACGGGACCGGGCCATGAGTGAGCCCTTGTAAGTCCGTAGGATACATGGGCTTGAATGCACCTGTGGTAAAATGGTAAGCAGAAAAAAGGTGAAGATTATATAGGGTCGAGACGCACTATAGATCTTCCCGTATTGTGCCTCCGTCAATGCACAAGGTATCTTGAGCGCGTAATGGTGCATGCGTGGTACCAATGCCGCTGTTGTGCGTGGCGATTGGCGGAGGCGAAACTGCTAGTCTAACTCTGGATGTACCGAGCTGCTAGCTTGCGGGACAGTCTGGGCTCTTTTAAGAGGGTCCGGCGGTTTGGTAACCCACGAGGTGTGCGGCTTAAAGTGGCCGCCCTGTACCTCAGCTGCAAGAGCTGCGGTGTGCTCCTCTGTGCGGAGGGAGCTTTCCGTGTTTCCACTGACTGTTATAACATCGCGTGGACCGAGCATTTTGAGCTTTAAATAGGCATAGTGCAGCATCGCATTGAATGGGCAAAAGCGGTCCGTCTAAGCAGTGCGTGATAGCCACTTCGGAAGGGTACGATATCGAAGATCAAGTCTTCACTGCGGAAGTTATCGGGCGAGCCGAAGACAACTTCTAACGTTATGAAGCCCAAGCAGTGGGCCTCTACGCTAGGTATTACTCCTTTAAAGGTAGTTTTCATGGGCTTGATTCTTGATGGATCGATACCCATTTTGCGGATGGTGTCCTGATAGAGCAGGTTAAGGCTGCTGCCATCATCCATGAGGACTAGCGTGAGATGAAATCCGTCGATGATTGGATCGAGGACCAAGCTGCTGATCCTCCATGATGGATACTGGTCGGGTGGTCCTTTTGATCGAATGTGATCGGGAAAGCCAACCATGGCTTGAATTTTGGGACGACCGGCTCTACGGCGTAGACGCCCCTTCGTGCGCGCTTGCGCTCCTGCTTGGGGATGTGTGTGACATAGATCATATTCACCGTTTTGACCTTGGGGGAAAATTGCTTCTGCCCCCTGTGTTCGGTGGGCGAGGCTCTTCATCGTCGTCCTTGCTGGGCGGCCTTTTCCCCTTGTGTTCGGCGTTGAGCTTGCCGACCTGTTTAAACACCCAACAGTTTCTGTTGGTGTGATTGGCAGGTTTATCGGGGGTGCCATGAATCTGGCAAGGCCGATCAAGTATTATGTCCAAACTAGATGGACCATCTTTGTTTCCTTTGAATGGCTGCTTCCGCTATTCGGATTTTGAGCCACTGAATCCGGCGTTTACCGCCATGTCTTCTGTATTACTTCGACGCTTGTTCTTGTAGCGTCGTGGTTTGCCATTGCCGTCTCTGACTTTAGAGGTGCCTAGGTCGCTGGTGCTATTGCTTCTACGAGCGCGAGCCAGCTATCTTCTCCCATGCAAAAGCGGGTCAAAAGTGAGGTGTCGGGCAAGCCACTCGTCCAAGACGCTGTGTTTGAAAGCCGCGAGGGCTTCGGCGTTTGGACAATCCACAATTTGGTTCTTTTTAGTTAAGAACCTGGTCAAGAGCTTCCGGGCTGACTCACCGGGTTGCTGGATTATGTGACTAAGGTCATCGGCATCCGGGGATCGAACATAGGTTCCTTGGAAGTTGTCTCTAAAGGCGCCCTCCAAGTCCTCCCGGCTTTTGATAGAGTTTTCTGGGATAGAGTTTTCTGGGAGGCTATTCAGCCAATGTCGTGCTGGTCCCTTAAGTTTTAGGGCGAGGTACTTGATGGCATGTAGGTCATCACCGCGGGCCATGTGGATATGGAGAAGAGAGTCCTCAATCCACACAGCGGGATTTGTGGTGTCGTCCTATGATTCAATGTTTACGGGTTTAAACCCTTATGGGAACTAGTGCTCCATTACTTCATTGGAGAAGCATAGAGGGTGTGCGGCTCCTCTGTATCGGGCGACGTCACGGCGCAGTTCGGCTGGAGTCCGTGTGCGGTTTTCGGCCCGTGTGAGGTTGTGTGTGCCGCGCCAGGCTTGATGTCCGTCTCCTTGCGCTGGTGCACGCCCTCGTGAACCATAAATTGATCTTGCATGACCGGCTCTATTGTCCAGGTCCTGTCGTAGGTCATGCGTGCGTCCTGCGCCCGTTGTTTCTCTGCCTCTAGGGCGAGGTGGCGCAGGTAGGTGCTCAGCTTGGGTTGCCGCTCTGTCCCATCCACGAGGTGGCCGGTCAGGTCCATCAGCCGTGTTACATCCTATCGGTATATGATCTGGAACCTCTTCGTCGAATTGGGAGAGCAACCTGTGTTTCGGGTAACTTTTAGTTGGGGGCTCGAGGCCGTATTCCTCAGCTGCCAAGACACTAGTCCATCTGTCGTTGAGTAAATCCTGACCGGCTTGAAGTTGTTGTCATTTCTTTTTCAGGCTTCTGGTCGTGGCTATTAGCCGGTGCTTGAAGAACTCTTGTTCGATGGGGTCCTCTGGTACGATGAATTCTTTGTCGCCCAGGCTCTCATCCTCTTCGGAGGTCGGTAGGTAGTTACTATCCTCCGAGCCCTCATCCCCGATGGGGTCCTCGTGGTTGACTTGCCCCTCTTCCCAATCCTCCTGCTCGAGTGTAGGCTCGTCAGGGTCTTCTTGGTCTTCGGCGTTATCCGGAGTATTTTTGTCTCTGGTGCCTGTATTGTTGTCTTTTTCGTGACGCGATTTTGATCGGCGCCGCTGACATCGACGCTTCGTGGGTGCTTCAGCCGGTTCATCTTCTAGAATCTTCTCGTCGTTGGCATCGTTCTCTTTGGGTGTCTCCACTAGGTATACGTCATATGAAGAAGTGGCCGTCCAGCGTCCGGTGAACGGCGGGTTCTGGCCTTGCTCTTCTCCGGCATCGCCGTCCATGCCGTCGATGTCTTCGGAGGCGTAATCGAGCATGTCAGTTAAATCCTCGACAGTGGCTATGAAGTGGGTGGTGGGTGGGACATAAAATTCCCTGCACTCGGCCCTTAGTGCGGGATGGGCATAGTTCGGCAACGATCTTTCTGTAATGGTGAGAGACCGCATTAAGTCCAGAGCCTCGCTTAAGGGCGAGTTACGGATAGGGAAGCGAGAATCTGTGGAGCAGGGCAGGTTAGGAGTTTCCTGACCGGGCTCATATAACATATACCTCGAGAGTTCGGAGCTGGTGCACGGGGGTGAGTCCGGCTCGGTGAGGATAGAGGGAGCCCAGAGTGATTCTGGGCCGGCCAGCGAAATGATCCCCTCCGCATCTTCGATGCTGAGCTCTATGGCCGCGAAGAGCCCGGCGGGCTCTAGGCTCCCATCTTCAAACTCGGTGAGGGGTTTCTGTTCTGAGGCCGGAACTGCGGTTGAGGCCGCGAACCCTTGGAAGATCAAGTCTCCTCGGATATCAGCGACATAGTTTAGGTTTCCGAAACTGATCTGATGACCAGGGGCATAGCTATCGATCTGTTCTAGCTGACCAATCGAATTGGCACGCAGTGCGAAGCCGCTGAATACGAAGATTTGGCTGGGGAGGAAAGTCTCCCTCAGGGTGTAATTGTTGTGGATGGTTGATGGAGCCATCGAGCCTTCTGGTGATGACACAGTGGAACTCTTAATGAAAGCATCAATGTCGGTGTCAAAACCGGCAGATCTCGGGTAGGGGGTCCCGAACTGTGCGTCGAAGGATCGAAGGTGACAAGGAGGTAGGGGACACGATGTTTACCCAGGTTCGGGCCCTCTTAATGGAGGTAATACCCTACTTCCTGCTTGATTGACTATGATGAATATTGGGGTTACAAGTTGATATACCTCGAGATCATAATGGCTAAACCTTAGATGTCTAGCCTGTATGATTGTGATCCTGCCCTACTGACTAAGCCCTCCGGTTTATAAAGACACCAGAGGGATCTAGGGTTGTATAGAGTCAGTTATAGAGGAAGTAAAATACATGACCCAAACACTAAGCTCGCCATCCACGTAAAGGAGAGCCCCATACGGACACGAGGAGGTTCTTCTATCTTGTATCTTCATGGCCCATCAGTCCGGCCCACATCACATAGCCCGGACGCCCGAGGACCCCTTAGTCCTGGACTCCCTCAACGATGCTAAAGGCCATGGAGGTAGAAATCAAGAAGGAGCATCAAGTGTTGATGGTTAACAAGACCAGTAGTTTCAAGAAGAAGGGCAAGGGTAAAAAGAAGGGGAATTTCAAGAAGACTCACAAGCAAGTTGTCACTCCCGGGAAGAAACCCAAAGTTGGAGCCAAGCCTGAAACTGAGTGCTTCTACTACAAAGGGACTGGTCACTGGAAGCGTAACTACCCCAAGTATTTGGCGGATAAGAAGGATGGCAAAGTGAACAAAGGTATATTTGATATACATGTTATTGTGTGTACCTTACTAATTCTCGTAGTAGTGCCTGGGTATTTGATACCGGTTCGTTTGCTCATATTTGTAACTCGAAACAGGGACTACGGATTAAACAAAGATTGGCTAAGGACGAGGTGACGATGCGCGTGGGAAATGGTTCCAAAGTCGATGTGATCGTCGTCGGCACGCCACCTCTACATGTACCTTCGGGATTTCTTTTAGACCTGAATAATTGTTATTTGGTGCCAACATTGAGCATGAGCATTATATATGGATCTTGTTTTGTGCGAGACGATTATTCATTTAAATAAGAGAATAATGGTTGTTCTATTTATATGAGTAACATCTTTTATGGTCATGAACCCTTGAAGAGTGGTCTATTTCTATTGAATCTTGATCGTGATGATACACATATTCATAATATTGATGCCAAAATATGCAAAGTTGATAATGATAGTGCAACCTATTTGTGGCACTGTCATTTGGGTCATACCAGTGTAAAGCGCATGAAGAAACTCCATAAAGATGGACTTTTGGAATCAGTTGATAATGAATCATTTGATACTTGCGAACCGTGCCTTATGGGAAAGATGACTAAAACTCCATTCTCCGAAACAATGGAGCAAGCTAGTGACTTATTGAAAATAATACATACCGATGTATGTGGTCCAATGAGTGTTGATGCTCGTGGTGAGTATTGTTATTTTCTGACCTTCACACATGATTTAAGCAGATATGGGTATATCTACTTAATGAAACACAAGTCTGAAACATTTGAAAACTTCAAAGAATTACAGAGTGAAGTGGAGAGTCATCATAACAAGAAAATAAAGTTTCTACGATCTGATCGTGGAGGAGAATATTTGAGTTACGAGTTTGGCCTTCTTCTAAAACAATGTGGAATAGTTTCACAACTCACGCGACCTGGAACACCACAACGTTATGGTGTGTCCGAAAATCATAACCGCACATTATTAGATATGGTGTGATCTATGATGTCTCTTACCGATTTACCACTATAGTTTTGGTGTTACGCATTAGAGACAATTGCATTCACTTTAAACAGGGCACCATCAAAGTCCGTTGAGATGACACCGTATGGACTGTGGTTTGGCAACAAACCTAAGTTGCCATTTCTTCAAGTTTGGGGATGCGATGCTTATGTCAAAAGGCTTCAGCCTGATAAGCTCGAACCCAAATCGGAGAAATGTGTCTTCATAGGACACCCTGAGGAAACAATTGGGTAGACCTTCTACCACAAGTACGAAGGCAAGATTTTTGTTGCTAAGAACGGAACCTTTCTGGAGAAGGAGTTTCTCTCAAAAGAAGTGAGTGGGAGGAAAGTAGAACGTGATGAGGTAATTGTACCTGCTCTCAATTTTGAAAGTAGCTCATCCGAGAAATCAGTTCCCGTGATGCCTACACCAACTAGGGAGGAAGCTAATGATAAAGATCATGAAACTACAAATCAAGTTGCTACAGAACCTCGTAGGTCTGGCAGAGCACGATCCGCAGCAGAGTGGTACGGTAATCCTGTTCTGGAGGTCATGTTACTTGACCATGACGAACCTACGAACTATGAAGAAGCTATGATGAGCCCAAATTCCGATAAATGGCTTGAGGCCATGAAATCTAAGATAGAATCCATGTATGAGAACAAAGTGTGGACTTTGGTGGATCTGTCCGATGATGGGCGACCCATAGAGGATAAATGGATCTTCAAGAAGAAGACTGACATTGATGGTAATGTTACGGTCTATAAAGCTCGACTGGTTGCAAAGGGTTTTCGGCAAGTTCAAGGAGTTGACTACGATGAGACTTTCTCACCCGTAGCGATGCTTAAGTTTGTCCAAATCATGTTAGCATGTGCCACTTTTTATGATTATGAAATCTGGCAAATGGATGTCAAAACTGCATTCCTTAATGGATTTCTTAAAAAAGAGTTGTATATGATGCAACTAGAAGGTTTTGTCGATCCTAAAGTTTCTAACAAAGTGTGCAAGCTCCAGCGATCCATTTATGGACTGGTGCAAGCATCTCGGAGTTGGAATATACACTTTGATGAGGTGATCAAAGCATATGGTTTTATACAGACTTTTGGAGAAGCCTATATTTACAAGAAAGTGAGTGGGAGCTCTATAGCATTTCTAATATTATATGTGGATGACATATTGTTGATTGGAAATGATGTAGAATTTCTGAATAGCATAAAAGGATACTTGAATAAAAGTTTTTCAATGAAAGACCTCGGTAAAGCTGCTTATATATTTGGCATCAAGATCTATAGAGATAGATCAAGATGCTTGATAGGACTTTCACAAAGCACATACCTTGATAAAGTTTTGAAGTTCAAAATGGATCAGTCAAAGGAAGGGTTCTTGGCTGTGTTACAAGGTGTGAAGTGGAGTCAGACTCAATGCCCGACCACTACAGAAGATAGAGAGAAAATGAACGTCATTCCATATGCTTCAGCCATAGGTTCTATCATGTATACTATGTTGTGTACCAGACCTGATGTGCGCCTTGCTATAAGTTTAGCAGGGTGGTACCAAAGTAATCCAGGAGTGGATCACTGGACAACGGTCAAGAACATCCTAAAGTACCTGAAAAGGACTAGGGATATGTTTCTCGTTTATGGAGGTGACAAAGAGCTTGCTATAAGTGGTTATTTCGATGCTAGCTTTGATACTGATCCAGATGACTCTAAGTCACAATCCGGATACGTATTTTTATTGAATGGTGGAGCTGTCAGTTGGTGTTGTTCCAAGTAGAGCGTCATGGCGGGATCTACGTGTGAAGCGGAGTACATAGCTGCTTCGGAAGCAACAAATGAAGGAGTCTGGATGAAGGATTTCATATCTGATCTAGGTGTAATACCTAGTGCATCGGGTCAAATGAAAATCTTTTATGACAATACTGGAGCAATTGCCTTGGTGAAGGAATCTAGATTTCACAAAAAGACCAAACGCATCAAGAGACGCTTCAACTCCATCCGAGATTTGGTCAAGGAGGGAGACATATAGATTTGCAAAATACATACAGATCTAAATGTTGCAGACCCATTGACTAAGCCTCTTCCACGAGCAAAACATGATCATAACCAAGACTCCATGGGTGTTAGATTCATTACAATGTAATCCAGATTATTGACTCAAGTGCAAGTGGGAGACTGAAGGTAATACGCCCTAGAGGCAATAATAAAGTTGTTATTTTATATTTCCTTATCATGATAAATATTTATCATTCATGCTAGAATTGTATTAACCGGAAACTTGATACATATGTGAATACATAGACAAAACACTGTGTGCCTATTATGCCTCTACTAGACTATCTCATTGATCAAAGATGGTTAAGTTTCCCAGCCATGGGCATGAGTTGTCATTTGATAAATGGGATCACATCATTAATGGAATGATGTGATGGACAAGACCCATCTGTTAGCTTAGTATAATGATAGTTCAGTTTTATTGCTACTGCTTTCTTCGTGTCATATATATATATTCCTTCGACTATGAGATTATGCAACTCCCGGACACCGAGGAATGCCTTTTGTGCTATCAAACATCACAACGTAACTGGGTGATTATAAAGATGCTCTACAGGTATCTCTGAAGGTGTTTGTTGGGTTGGCATAGATCGAGATTAGGATTTGTCACTCCGAGTATCAGAGAGGTATCTCCAGGCCCTCTCGGTAATGCACATCATATGAAGCCTTGCAAGCAATGTGACTAATGAGTTAGTTATGGGATGATGCACTACAGAACGAGTGAAGAGACTTGCCGGTAATGAGATTGAACTAGGTATGAGGATAGCGATGATTGAATCTCGGGAAAGTAACATACCGATGACAAAGAGAATAACGTATGTTGACATTGCGGTTCGACCGATAAAGATCTTCGTAGAATATGTGGGAACCAATATGAGCATCCAGGTTCTGCTATTGGTTATTGCTTGGAGAGGTGTCCCGGTCATGTCTACATAGTTCTCGAACCCGTAGGGTCCGCACGCTTAACGTTCGATGACGATATGTATTATATGAGTTATGTGTTTTGGTGACCGAAGGTTGTTCGGAGTCCCGGATGAGATGACGAACATGACGAGGAGTCTTGAAATGCTCGAGAGGTAAAGATTGATATATTGCACGATGGTATTCGGACACCGGAATGGTTTCGGAAAGGTTTAGGTATTTTCCAGAGTATCGGGAGGTTACCGGAACCCCCTGGGGAATTGTTTGCCCTCCATGGGCCATAGGGGAGAGGGGAGGCAGCCCACAAGGGGTGGCCGCACCCCCCTCCCATGGGGAGTCCAAATTGGACTAGGGGAGGGGGCGCGCCCCCTTTCCTTCTCCTCTTCCCTTTCCCCCCCCCCCCTCCATGAGAAGGAAAAGAGAGGGAGGGTGAAACCTACTAGGACTGGGAGTCCTTGTAGGACTCCCCCCTCCTTGGCGTGCCCCTTGTGGCTGGCCTCCTCCCCTCCTCCTTTATATACGGGGGCAGGGGCACCCCAAAGCACAACAATTGGCTTAGCCGTGTGCGGTGCCCCCTCCACCATTTACTTCTCCGGTCATATTGTCACGGTGCTTAGGCGAAGCCCTGCGCGGATCACATCACCAACACCGTCATCACGCCGTCGTGCTGACAGAACTGATTGACTCCTTCGTTCCTCTACTGGATCAAGAGTTTGAGGTACATCATCGAGCTGAATGTGTGCAGAACTCGGAGGTGCCGTATGTTCGGTACTTGATCGGTTGATTCGAGAAGACGTTCGACTACATCAACCATGTTAAGTTAATGCTTCCACTTTCGGTCTACGAGGGTATGTGGACACACTCTCCCCTCTCATGCTATGCATCTCCTAGATAGATCTTGCGTGAGCGTAGGAATTTTTTGAAATTGCATGCTACGTTTCCCAACAGATACGGCCTGGACCAACCTTACATGACCATGTTCTTGAGACCGGTTCCACCGAGAGACATGCAACTAGTTTTGCATAAAGGTGGCTGGCGGGTGTCTCTTTCTCCTACTTTAGTTGAATCAAATTTGATTGCGGCCGGTCCTTGTTGAAGGTTAAAACAGCAAACTTGATAAATCACCGTTGTGGTTTTGATGCGTAGGTAAGGACGGTTCTTGCTAGAAGCCCGTAGTAGCCATGTAAAACTTGCAACAACAAAGTAGAGGACGTCTAACTTGTTTTTGCAGGGCATGCTTGTGATGTGATATGGTCAAGACATGATGTGATATACGTTATTGTATGGGATGACCATGTTTTGTAAAAGTTATCGGCAACTGGTAGGAGCCTTATGGTTGTCACTTTATTGTATGAAATGCAAACGCCATGTAATTGCTTTACTTTATCACTATGTGTTAGCGATAGTTGTAGAAGCAATAGTTGGCGAGACAGCCACGACGCAACGCTGGAGATTAAGGTGTCGAGCCGGTGACGATAGAGATCATGACGATGCTTTCGAGATGGAGATCAAAAGTACAAGATGATGATGGCCATATCATATCACATATTCTGATTGCATGTGATGTTTATATTTATGCATCTTATTTTGCTTAGTATGGCGGTAGCATTATAAGATGATCCCATAACTAAAATTTCAATGTATAAGTGTTCTCCCTGAGTATACACCGTTGCGACAGTTCTTCGTGCTGAGACACCACGTGATGATCGGGTGTGATAGGCTCTACGTTCAAATACAACGGGCAGAATACTCGGGTTAAACTTGACGAGCCTAGCATGTACAAACATGGCCTCGGAACACTGGAGACTGAAAGGTCGAGCGTGAATCATATAGT
This sequence comes from Triticum aestivum, assembly GCF_018294505.1. Classification (NCBI taxonomy): domain Eukaryota; kingdom Viridiplantae; phylum Streptophyta; class Magnoliopsida; order Poales; family Poaceae; genus Triticum; species Triticum aestivum. Next base: position 400,778,275 of record NC_057807.1, read on the forward strand.
AGATATGATCAACATAGAGATGTTCACCATTGATGACTACTCCATCTCACGTGATGATCAGACATGGTTTAGTTGATTTGGATCATGTATCATTTAGATGACTTGAGGGATGTCTATCAAAGTGGGAGTTCTTAAGTAATTGATTAATTGAACTTAATTTATCATGAACTTAGTCCAGATAGTATTTGCAAATTATGTTGTAGATCAATAGCTCACGTTATATTTCCCCTATTTTTGATATGTTCCTAGAGAAAACTAAGTTGAAAGATGATAGTAGCAATGATGTAGACTGGGTCTGTGATCTGAGGATTATCCTTTGCTTCACAGAAGAATTATCTACTTGATGCACTGCTAGGTGATAGACCTATTGCAGGAGCAGATGTAGACGTTATGAACGTTTGGCAAGCTCGATATGATATCTACTTGATAGTTTAGTGCGCCATGCTTTATGGCTTATAATCAGGGCTTGAAAGACGTTTTGAACGCCCCGGAGCATATGAGATGTTCCGACAGCTGAAATTGGTATTTCAGACTCATGCCCGTGGCGAGAGGTATGAGACCTTTCGCAAGTACTTTGCCTACAAGATGGAGGAGAATAGCTCAGCTAGTGAGCATGTGCTCAGAATGTCTAGGCACTACAATCGCTTGAATCAAGTGGGAGTTAATCTTCCAGATAAGATAATGATTGACAGAGTTCTCTAGTCACTATCACCAATCTACTAGAACTTTGTGTTGAACTATAATATGCAAGGGATGACGAAAACGATTCCCGAGTTTTTTGCGATGCTGAAATCGGCGAAGGTAGAAATCAAGAAAGAGCATCAAGTGTTGATGGTTAACAAGACCACTAGTTTCAAGAAAAAAGGGCAAGTGAAAGAAAGGGAACTTCAAGAAGAATGGCAAGCAAGTTGTAACTCCCGTGAAGAAGCCCAAAGCTGGACCTAAGACTGAAACTGAGTGCTTCTACTACAAAGGAAATGGTCACTGGAAGCGGAAATACCCCAAATATTTGACGGATAAGAAGGATGGCAAAGTGAACAAAGGTATATTTGATATACATGTTATTGATGTGTACCTTTAAGGTTAGTAACTCGAAACAGGAGTTGCATAATAAATGGAGAATTTTTTAGGGTGAAGTGATGATGTGTGTTGGAAGTGGTTCCAAGATTGATATGATCATCATCGCACACTCCCTATACTTTCAGGATTAGTGTTGAACCTAAATAAATATTATTTGGTGTTTGCGTTGAGCATGAACAAGATAGGATCGTGTTTATTGCAACACGATTATTCATTTAAGACAGAGAATAATTGATATTCTGTTTACATGAATAAAACCTTCTACGATCATACACCCAATGTTAATGGTTTATTTAAATCTCGATCGTAGTGATACACATATTCATAATATTGATGCCAAAAGATGCAAAGTTGATAATGATAGTGCAACATACTTGTGGCTCTGTCGTTTAGGTCATATTGGTGTAAAGCGCATGAAGAAACTCCACGCTGATGGGCTTTTGGAATCACTTGATTACGAATCATTTGATACTTACGAACCATGCCTCATGGGCAAGATGACTAAAACTCCGCTCTCCGGAACAATGGAGCAAGCCAATGACTTATTGGAAATAATACATATCGATGTATGTGGTCCGATGAGTGTTGAGGCACACGGCAGGTATCATTATTTTCTGACCTTCACAGATGATTTGAACAGATATGGGTATATCTACTTAATGAAACACAAGTCTGAAACATTTGAAAAGTTCAAAGAATTTCAGAGTGAAGTAGAGAATCATCATAACAAGAAAAATAAAAGTTTATACGATGTGATCTCGGAGGTGAATATTTGAGTTACGAGTTTTGCCTTCATTTAAAATAATGTGGAATAGTTTCACAACTCACGCCACCTGGAACACCACAGCGTAATGGTGTGTCCGAACATCTTAACCGTACTTTATTAGATATGGTGCGATCTATGATGTCCCTTACCGATTTACCACTATCATTTTGGGGTTATGCATTAGAGACAGCTGCATTCACGTTAAATAGGGCACACTATGGTTTGGCAAGAAACCTAAGTTGTCATTTCTTAAAGTTTGGGGTTGTGACACTTATGTCAAAAGGCTTCCGCCTGATAAGCTCGAACCCAAATCAGAGAAGTGCATCTTCATAGGATACCCTAAGGAAACAATTGGGTACACCTTCTACCACAGATTCGAAGGCAAGATCTTTGTTGCCGAGAATGGAACCTTTCTAGAGAAGGAATTTCTCTTGAAAGAAGTGAGTGGGAGGAAAGTGGAACTTGATGAGGTAATTGTACTTTCTCTCAAATTGGAAAGTTGCTCATCACAGAAAGTCGTTCTCGTGATGCCTACACCAACTAGAGAGGAAGCTAATAATAATGATCATGAAACTTCGGATCAAGTTACTACCAACTCTCGTAGGTCAAGCAAAACACGATCGACACTAGAGTGGTACGATAATCATGTTCTGGAAGTCATATTACTAGACCATGACGAACCTACGAACTATGAAGAAGCTATGATGAGCCCAGATTCCGATAAATGGCTTGAGGCCATGAAATCTGAGATAGAATCCATGTATGAGAACAAAGTGTGGACTTTGTTGGATCTGTCCGATGATGGGCGACCCATAGAGGATAAATGGATCTTCAAGAAGAAGACTGACGCTGATGGTAATGTTACGGTCTATAAAGCTCGACTGGTTGCAAAGGGTTTTCGGCAAGTTCAAGGAGTTGACTACGATGAGACTTTCACACCCGTAGCGATGCTTAAGTCTGTCTGAATCATGTTAGCAATTGTCGCATTTTATGATTATGAAATCTGGCAAATGGATGTCAAAACTGCATTCCTTAATGGATTTCTAAAAGAAGAGTTATATACGATGCAACCAGAAGGTTTTGTCGATCCTAAAGGTGTTAATAAAGTGTGCAAGCTCCAGCGATCCATCTATGGACTGGTGCAAGCATCTCGGAGTTGGAATATACGCTTTGATGAGGTGATCAAAGCATATGGTTTTATACAGACTTTCGGAGAAGCCTGTATTTACAAGAAAGTGAGTGGGAGCTCTGTAGCATTTCTAATATTATATGTGGATGACATATTGTTGATTGGAAATGATGTAGAATTTCTGGATAGCATAAAAGGATACTTGAATAAAAGTTTTTCAACGAAAGACCTCGGTGAAGCTGCTTATATATTGGGCATCAAGATCTATAGAGATAGATGAAGACGCTTAATAGGACTTTCACAAAGCACATACCTTGATAAAGTTTTGAAGAAGTTCAAAATGGATCAGTCAAAGAAGGAGTTCTAGCCTGTATTGTAAAGTGCAAAGTTGAGTAAGACTCAAAAGCCCGACCACGACAGAAGATAGAGAGAATGAAAAGTCATTCCGTATGCTTCAACCATAGGTTCTATAAAGTATGCCATGCTTTGTACCAGACCTGTTATGTGCCTTGCCATGAGTTGGCAAGGGGGTACAATAGTGATCCAGGAGTAGATCACTAGCCAGTGGTCAAAATTATCCTTTGAGGACTACGGAAATATTTCTCGGTTCTGGAGGTGATAAAGAGTTCGTCGTAAGGAGTTACGTCGATGCAAGCTTTTTCACTGATCCAGATGACTCTGTGTCTCAATCTGGATACGTATTGAAAGTGGGAGAAATTAGCTAGAGTAGCTCCATGCAGAGCATTGTAGACATAGAAATTTGCAAAATACACACGGATCTGAATGTGACAGACCCGTTGACTAAATTTCTCTGACAGGCAAAACATGATCACACCTTAGTACTCTATGGGTGTTAAATTACATGGCGATGTGAACTAGATTATTGAATCTAGTAAACCCTTTGGGTGTTGGTCACATGGCGATGTGAACTATGGGTGTTAATCAGATGACGATGTGAACTAGATTATTGACTCTAGTGCAAGTGGGAGACTGAAGGAAATCTTCCCTAGAGGCAATAATAAATTTGTTATTTTATATTTCCTTATTTCATGATAAATGTTTATTATTCATGCTAGAATTGTATTAACCGGAAACTTGATACATGTGTCGATACATAGACAAAATACCTTGTCCCTAGTAAGCCTCTACTAGACTAGCTCGTTGATCAAAGATGGTTAAGTTTCCTAACCATAGACATGTGTTGTCATTTGATAAACGGGATCACTTCATTAGGAGAATGATGTGATGGACAAGACCCATTCGTTTGCTTAGCATTATGATCGTTCAGTTTTATTGCTATTGCTTTCTTCATGTCAAATACATATTCCCCCGACTATGAGATTATGCAACTCCCGGATACCGGAGGAATGCCTTATGTGCTATAAAACGTCACAACGTAACTGGGTGATTATAGAGATGCTCTACAGGTATCTCCAAAGGTGTTTGTTGGGTTGGCATAGATCAAGATTAGGATTTGTCCGAGTATCGGAGAGGTATCTCTGGGCCCTCTCGATAATACACATCATAAGAAGCCTTGCAAGCAAAGTAACTAATGAGTTAGTTGTAAGATGATGTATTACAGAACGAGTAAAGATACTTGCTGGTAATGAGATTGAACTAGGTATGGAGATACAGACGATTGAATCTCGGGCAAGTAACATACCGATGACAAAGGGAATAACGTATGTTATCATAACGGTTCGACCAATAAAGATCTTCATAGAATATGTGGGAGCCAATATGAGCATCCAGGTTCCGCTATTGGTTATTGACCGGAGAGGTGTCTCGGTCGTGTCTACATAGTTCTCGAACCTGTAGGGTCCGCATGCTTAACGTTCGATGACGATTTTGTATATTACGAGTTATGTGATTTGGCGACAGAATCTTGTTCGGAGTCCCGGATGAGATCACGGACATGATGAGGAGTCACAAAATGGCCAAGAGGTAAAGATTGATATATAGGATGATAGTATTCGAACATCGAAAGTGTTTTGGAGGGTACCGGGTACTTATCGGGACACCGGAAGGGGTTCTAGGCACCACCCGTCAAAGCTATGGGCCTAATGGGCCAAGAGGGGAAACACAACAGCCATCAGGGGCTGCTGCGCTCCCCATATGGGCTGAACCAGAGGAGGAAGGAAAGAGGGGAAGAGAGAAGGAAGGGGAGGGATTCGGCCTCCCCCTTCCTTCCCTCCTCTCTCCTCCTTCCTTCCCCCTCCGGAAAATATGGTAGGGGGGGGGGGCAAATTGGACTAGGCCCCCAAGTAGGATTCCTCCTACTTGGGGTGCCCTTAGGTTGTTCCCCTCCCCTCCCACCTAGATATACGTGGGGAGGGGGCGCCTAGAACACACATCAACTATTGTTAGCAGTGTGTGTCGTGCCCCTCCACGGTTTACGCCTCCGGTCATATTCTCGCAGTGCTTAGGCGAAGCCCTGTGCAGATCACTTTACCATCACCGTCACCATGCCGCCATGCTGACAGAACTCATCTAATTCCTTAACACTCTACTAGATCAAGAGTTCGAGGGACGTCATCGAGCTGAACGTGTGCAGAACTCGGAGGTGCCGTACGTTCCGTGCTTGATCAGTCGGAACAAGAAGAAGTTCGACTACATCAACTGCATTGTCAAACGCTTCCGCTTTTGGTCTATGAGGGTACGTAGACACACTCTCCCCCTCTCGTTGCTATGCATCTCCTAGATAGATCTTGCGTGAGCTTAGGATTTTTTTTGAAATTGCATGCTACATTTCCCAAGAGAAAGGGCTATATCAGAGATATCTATTCTGCACAATTCCAAATGAACTAAAATTTTACGGAAAATTATTTTGGAATATATAAAAAATATTTGCTAAAGAATTACCAGAGGGGACCCACCAGGCAGCCACGAGCCTTAGGGGCGCGCCCTACCCCCCGGCATGCACCCCCTGGACTTTTGGGGGCCCTTGCTGGCCTCTGAAGCCCATCTTCTGCAATAAGGTGTCATTTGACCTAAAAAAATAAGAAGGAAGGTTTCAGGACGAAGCTCCACCGTCTCGATGCAGAATCTGGGCAGGGGCTCTTTTGATCTCCAGTGGAGCAATTCCATGGGGGAAACTTCCATCCGGGAGGGGGAAATCAAAGCCATCAACATCACCAACGATCCTCTCATCATGGGAGGACCAATCTTCATAAACATCTCACCAACACCATCTCATCTCAAACCTTAGTCCATCTCTTGTATTCAATCTTTGTCTCAAAACCTCGGATTAGTACCTGTGGGTTACTAGTAGTGTGGATTACATCTTGTTGCTGATGCTAGTTGCTTTATTCGGTGGAAGATTATGTGTTCAGATCCCTAATGACATTCAATAAGCCTCTGACTTGAGCTTGAATAAGATTTGTGAGTTGTTAATTTTGTTCTTGAGGACATGGGAGAAGTCTGGTTATAAGTAATTATGTGAATTCGGTATTCGTTCGATATTTTGATAGTATGTATGTTGTTGCTTCCTTTAGTGGTGTCATGTGAACGTCGACTACATGACACTTCACTATACTTGGGCCTAAGGGAAGGAATTGTGGAGTAGTAATTGGATGATGTGTTGCTAGAGTGACAGAAGCTTAAACCCTAGTTTATGCGCTATTCCGTAAGGGGATGATTTGGATCCATATGTTTCATACTATGTTTAGATTTATCTTAATTCTTCTTTCGTAGTTGTGGATGCTTGCGAGAGGGGGTAATCATAAGTGGCAGGCTTTTTCAAGTTAGAATAGCACCAAATCACTGGCCCACCCACATATCAAATTGTCAAAGTAGCGAACACGAATCAAATAAACATGATGAAAGTTACTAGATGAATTCTCATATGTCCTCAAGAACGCTTTGCTTGCTGTAATAGAAAGTTTCGGCCTGTCCTTTGCTATAAAAAGGGTTGGGCTACCTTTATGGACCTTTGTTGCTATTGCTACTTGTCACTTGAACGAATTATCTTGCTATCAAACTATCTCTTGCCGATAATTTCATTGCTTGAAGATAATACCTTGCTGAAAACCGCCTGTCATTTCCTTCCACTCCTGGTTGGTTTCGACCCTCTTACTTATCTAAAGGACTACGATTGACCCCCTATACTTGTGGGTCATCACGTCCATAGTGGGGAGTAACATATGTGTGGTGTCATGCAACACTTCATTTATTAGCTTGTAGACTCATCTTGTTTTGGTATGTCTGATGTTACTCATAGTATGAGTTACTAGCTATGTTACTCAATTCATCTCTCTCCTCAATTTACAGAGTTGGACCTTATGTTACCGCTGAAGTTACTCCCACTGTGGGCAATCTCATGTGTTTTGAGTCCATCTAACCAAAGAACCGGATTAGAGACTATATTTATAAGTATTATAGATTACACTAGACGATATTAATGGCATTGCCTAAAAAGCAATGCATTTAGGATTCCAAATCGTTCAGAGGACAAGCACGGTCATGAAAGGATGCAGCCATGTTGGGAGCTATGGAGGTACGGTGATCTTCCGGATGTTCTTGATGTCGTTTCAGTTTAATGCCAATGGCACGCTAAATGGTCTTTGCTTTGGAGCATTGGACGAAGAGGTGTGTGCAGGTTTTAGTGGCCCACACATACATGGAGCACATGTTTGAAGACATAATTGTCTTTTGTGCATGCTTCAACCTGTGTTAAGTCTGTTATTGTGCAACAACAAATCAAAAATCTTGATCTTGTTTGGTACGTTGATGACCAAACTATTGAGAGTGTAAGATCATTAACAACTTGGTACGTAGTGGGGGTAGGTAGCTTTTGTTGAGAACGGCTTGCACCAATCATAGTTCATCTATTCGACAGTCCAGTGAGCATAATATTCTGCAGTAGAACACAACGCGAGACAAGTTCTTGCATTGCAATAGAGGTTAGCCTATTGCAGAGTGCAAAGTCGATCACATCATCATGATTATGTGAACGTGAGCATTTTGGTTCTCACGGTGGAAATAAATTGCAAGGAAAGCAGTGCCTAGACGTACTCGTAGTAGCCATTTGTATCTAACCAATATAAAGTAGATTTCCCATCCCGCACAGTATATTGGCTGGTCTCTATCTAACCTTCAAGGTGTTTGTGGACTATTTTAGCTAGGTAGGATACCTTTGTACCAAGTAAGACGGGGAAAGCTAAGTTATGTATGATCAACTGCTTCCATGGTAGGTGACGATGTCCTGATCTAGGGGGTGCTAACCATGTCAGCCTCCCAATCATGGCCCGACCAAGGACCCCCAGGCAGTCGAAGGGTGGGCCATGTTTAGCATGACCCACAACGTACTCAAGATGGAATCCTTGGGACACTTGGCGCACACTTCAAGGCATGTTTAAATGGTCGGCAAGCTTATCCCTAGATGTAACCGACCTACATGTAACCCTAGGTACCCCCGGTCCCTATATAAACCGAGGGGTTTTAGTTCGTATACTTAAGTTAGAGACGTTCACATACAATCTCGAGGTAGACCATCTTGTACATTGTACCCCATCACATCAATACAATCAAAGTAGGACGTAGAGTTTTACCTCGAGAGGGCCTGAACATGGGTAAACATTGTGTCCCTATTATGTCTTGTTACCATCGAGATAAGATCCGCAGCTCGGGACCGCCTACCCGAGATCTGCCGGAATCAACCCCGATAGTGGGCTTCTAGAATGTAGGAAGTTGAATACGAACTTCATCATAAGATAGAAAAATGTGCCTGCATGTTTTTAAAACCTAAACCACTCGCATTTTTGGGTGTACAAACTTTGTCCCGTTCTACAAAGCGTACTCCCGAACAAGTGTCTGTGTTAGACCAGAAGAAACATCATTTTTTTGTCTATTCACTCAAAAGTAGTGTTGGTGAAAGGAAGGATAAAGTGAAATATGTGGGTAGTGAGTTGAGGACTGCACAGAGCAAGACTAGGGGGCACCTTTGCCATGGAGAAACGTTTTCCATCCAGATAGGTAGCGATCAAAGGTGTCAATTGGCGGCTTGGATTTAGTGGTGGGTAGATTGGTTGGAGAGAGAGGCAAACCGAGGTATGTTTGGGGAAATTCAGATAGAGTGTCTGAAGGTCTGCAGCCATGGAGCTTGCGGTATTTTGATCGACATTTAGAGCTAGGAAAGTAATTTTATGGAAGTTTATGTGGAGCCAAGTGGCAGCAGCAAAATCATTAAAGGTTGCTTTTTTCTACCGCATTTGGCATGACCTTTAGAAGGATGAGTGTGTCATTTGCACATTGTATAACTGTTGATGGTAGCTCTTGTTTAATGGGGTGTTTTAGCTCATTGTTTGCATGAGCCAGAACGATCATTCTTTTGGGAAGGTCATCCATGATGAGGTAGAGGTAGGGGAGCAAATCACCCTGTCGTAGCCCCAACTTGCAGTTGATCCACGGCCCAGGGCAACCATTTAGCAGGACATAGGTTTTTCTTATAGTGAATAGGTTATTTATCAAACTGCACCACCTCTTAGGGAAACGTCTTTTGGCAAGGATGGTAGGCAGTGAGTCCGAAAAACTAACTAAAAAGCATTGCGAATGTCTAGTTTGAGAATGAGTGTTAGAGAATTGGACCTATGGCAGCAGTTAAGGACATTAGTAGCATATAGGAAGTTCTCTGGGATGGATCTCCAAGATAGGAAACCGGTTTGATCGTCGGAGAAAAGCATAGCGATGAGTGGCTTTAGTTGGTTTGCGAAAACTTTCCCAACTGTTTTAATGGGGCGGTTTTGCAGGGATATAAGGCGGAAAGCATCTGGTGTTCCGGCGTCGTATTTTTATGGAAGTAAGACCATTAGTGTCCGACTTAGGGAGGTTATTTGAAGGTCAAAGGAGCTCGTGAAGGGGCATTCAAATTATGGTTTGGTGATGGGCCAGAATTTCATGTAGAAACTTGCCACAAAACCACTGACGACATGTCTTATGTATGTGTTTAATTCTTAAACCTAGGCATATATTAATCAACAATATTCATACAATCATCAATAAGTTAAAGCCTCACTCGGGGCGGAGTAAAACATGACTCTTATCTCTCATACAAAATTTACGGTCTCTTTGATTCGTGGGATTTCAAAAACACAGGGAAACGAATAATATAGGAATACTATAAGATTGCATGAGCTCTGATCCTATTCATTCATCTTGATGAAATCCATATAGCTCTGGCATAGATTTTGGCTTTCTCCTTGAGGCAGTGAGATCAGAGTTTCTCATCGTGCGTTTGTGATGGTGAGATTTGTTCTCAGGCACTTCAAACCGATTCAAGGCTTGGTGACGATGACGCGACACCCACGACTCGAGGGCGTTGGTCCTTAGTGGAACGTGCATGAAGGTTTTGACTGTTATCGACAAGGTCAGAACGACTCCGGCAGGGGTGACGCGTCAGTGGCTCGTTCTATTGGCAGTATTGGTGGTTCAGTGGTCTAAGGACCTCGATGTGATTTTTATTATGTTTGGTTGCTTTATGTTTATGGTGAACTTTTATGATATATTCAGTTGCTTTTTCACACAAAAAAACTGATGAAAACTAACAGTTACTCCCTCTGTAAAGAAATCTAAGATCGTTTAGATCATTATTGAGGGTACACGCTTAAGAAAGTATGTGTGCTTTCAAATTGAAATTTGCGGCGAGAAATTGAGCACTTTATGTTTCATGACGTTCAATACGGTCGAGTCGGAAACAACACTTTTTTTTCATTTGGCCGAAAAGTAGCCACCAAACCAGCATAACTAAAGTAACACAGTGGGGATGAAAGGTCGTCAGTTCATTCGTTTTTTTTTTTTTTTGAGACAAGTCAGTTCATTAGTTTACCCCTGATTCCAGAGAATCAGAATAACGTGTTACAAGCTGGATGGTTTGAAAAATCTTGATCGTGGTCGGCCCAAGTCGTACGTGCTTACTCTAACGGCAGAACACACCGCTCTCATTTTTTTTTTCTGACGTGACCCATAGAGACGCAGGTACAACGCGATTCGCGGCGAGTGGATGCTCATACACGCAGTGGAGAAAGGCACGGCCATCTTCTCCGGCAATGCGTCTGGCAGTTAAAGTTAACATGCTTGGTCGATGCAATGTCTCTATAATCACCTGTTTTTTAGCAGCGTGCATTAACTTACTTTATGTTTTTCTCTACACGGTACAGAAACAGGCGCGCTCATCTTTATGAATGCATGCATGCACACTAAAACATTATGATTATCGTCAGAGATTAAGCCGGCGGGTCTTAAGATAGACGAAATCACTATACGCGCCTAGCTAGCGAGGGAACACAACCTCCCACTGAAAGAATATCCCGTCAATATGAGACACACAAATGTCAAACCTGAGTTACGATCCCTGATGGGCTGACGATACAACCATTCAATCATAAATTGGTTCTTTCTGTTTATCTAAATCGATATCCCTCAATACAATGTGCAAAGTCGTGAAACAAATGTAACTTGGTAGGTGGTTAGATATCCTGCGGTAGAATTCACCTTCCCGACTATAACATTTAGACTTGTTACATGCGTTTGTATTTACAAATGTTACATTTAGACTTGTTACATATTTATGAATCAAGTGTACAACCACGTTTACATACACTCACTCATATGAAAGTATGCATGCACACTCTACCCTATGATTATCTTTGAGAGACTGAGTCGTCAAGTTTTGAGATTGACGAGGTCGTTACAAGCGTCTAACTATCGACAGTAACATCACCTCTCACTGAAAGAATATTCCGCCTATATGCGACACGTGGTTGTCAAGTCCAGGGTATGATCCCTGGTGGGCTGAAGGTACAAACATTCGCATAACCATCTAATCACTGATTGGTTCTCTTAATTTACCTTAACTGATATATCACTTAATACATGGTGCAAAGTGGTGAATCGGTTGTAACTTCTTAGGTGGTTAGATATCTTGTGGTGGAATTCACCCACCTGAATTCAACATTTCAACTCGTTACATGTGTTTGTATTTTTCTGAATTTTAATTCACGCTCTTCGCCGTTGGTTTCTTAAAAGAGACATGGTGGAAAGTGGACTTCTTTCTGCTCGAAGTTGGTGTGCCCGGCTAGCTCGCTCGTGACAAGCACATGAACGTACGTGCACGCACAGTGCAATCTACTCACAATCATTTGAGACGCAACTCATAGCCTAGTAGCTTACTCAAATGGCCAGCGTGCCACGCATGACGACCGTGCAAATGGAATCAAGAGAGTTGGGCTTTCAGTTTTCTATAAGATGGCTACGTACGCATTTACGTTTTGCGACGAGCCACCTTTCTGCTGGCTCGCGGGGGGAGATGCACCACGCCTATCCTTGGCTGCGAGAACAGTGAGATGGTACCTTAATTCTAATGTGCTAATCATGAGCAGTTAATGATGCGCATCTTGATTAACATCTTGAAAGGCAACCTTGGCCTATATATTCATTCAGGGTCCTGGATCAATGAATCATTTCGCGTGCGTGGGATGCCGAACTGCTGGACCACCGTTAGCCGTCGCGATCGCTTCATAATTGCTGAAATGTACTGCAATGGACATTATAATTTTCTAATTTATTTAGCGAAAAATAGTTACCAAAATGTTAAGATGTTGATTTGGAGGATTTGGTCATTGAGGTCAGATTTAGCACATGGAAAGGAGGTGCCATCTACCCAGGTGTCGTCTGATTATCTTCAAAGTTACATGCAATCGCTTGGCCTGTCCAAGAAATACAACACAGAGGAAATCATCAAAGAACATTGTTGGAGGAAAGGTCGTCTGTGCATGAAAGGGTGGCTACTGATTCGTTGCCATGGCCTAGACCACCGGCGGACAGGGTCGCCTTATCCGTTGATGGGGCCTTCTCTACGTTGGATGAATCGGCGTCGGCGGGAATGATCTTGAGGAGACATGACGGGAGTGTGATCTTTACGGCCTACCGTTGTCTACTTAATTGTAACGATGCACTGGAGGCGGAGTTACATGCGTTAATGCAAGGTATGACACTGGTAGCTCAAGATACTAGCTTGCCGGTCATCGTTCAGTCTAATTCTTCGGAGACCTTGTTGGCTTTGACTGGAGACAAGCTATCTCGTTCAGCATACGGTCAGTTAGTTGCTGAGATCAAGCATCTTATGGTAGTGAGGTAGTTTTTTTTCCGTTGAAGATTAAACGTGAGCAAAATAGGGTAGTAGATCGGTTGGCTATGTATAGTCGCACGAAGAGTACTACTGTTGTGTGGCTAGGTAGAGGTCCGCATTGTATTGAGGAACTATTGCCTCTCGACTATAACCCTATACATTTGGAATAAACTCCTTTACCATCGCAAAAAAGAGAGAATGTCTTTGGTTCAAAGAATTGCAAGGGAATTTAATAGAATTCTGTTGTGTCTATACCAACTATGACATGAGCCCAATCTTTTTAGCAAGTCATATGTTGTCCATGTTTTCTAGTGGGGCAACCAAACAAATAGTATTAATGATTCATGTATTTCCTATCCCTATAGCATCCCAAATGTCATATATATCATTATGTTATATTCTCGTGTTTTCCAAATCCCACGATCGAAGCGGTCCTAACCTTCAGAAACTCGTAGGGGCACGCATGCATGCAGGTGTTAGATTGCATTAACATTCGTAAACTTATTTGCTCTTAAGGCCTTTGATTAGGATGGGGTCCATCATTGCATGCTTTTGTCAGAGTTGCATGTGTCGTCTATACCACCTTTCTTGTCTTTTCATTTCATCTTCAAATTTGAGTCTACTATATCTTTTAGACAGAAATTCTAGTTTATATCTCATTTGCATATTTACCTTGCGATGAGGACTTTCAAATAAGATCACTCTTAACATTTTGACAATATTTTTTCGTCAAGTTCCACATACTAAAACTTTATTGTCATACTATTAAGTTTTTACCAACTGTCATTTGCTTTTAGGCTTACAGTTTAGAGTTTTAGGGTTTAAGGTTTAAGTTTTGGTTTATGAAACTTGCTGAATTTATCATTCATTCCTATTAAGTTTTAGTAGTTGATACTTGGTGAATTTTGTAAAACTTGTCAAAGCATATTAAAAATTGTCTTGTTTGAAAGCTCTCATCACAAGGAACACGAATATGCAAATGAAATATATATCAAAATTTTGATTCAAAAGATATAATAGATTCAATTTGAAAGTCAAAAGAAAAGGTATGAGAGGTGGGATGGGTGGAGCTGCTATAAGCTACGAAAAGTTTCACGTATGAAGCATGTCTAAGGTAATTAAGGGCAAACACACATACAAAGAGCAAACCGGATTCCAAATCACGGGGCGATCTGACGGACACAAATTTGTGTGTCACCGGACGCGGGTGCCACAAATCGCCTCTCCCCTCGCCTTTAAAGTGCTTCTCTTATATAGGAGATGAATACATTTTTTATCCCTTAGCTTATTGGAAAATGTAGATTTTGTTCCCAAACCTTTTGTTTTTTTTTGGAAATTTTCACCCTAAACTGCCAATAGAGGGTTGCTCACAACCATGGTGGCGTCAAGTGGCGGTGCCTCTCCCAGTGATGTTCCCATCCGACTAGTCCCTCCTCATACATTGCCACCATAATCATAGACGAAGAAACGACGAAAGGGGTCAGGGGGGATTGAGATCGAAGGTGGATACGAGAGAGGGGAGAGAGAGAGAGAGAGAGACACACACACACACACAGACAGAGTTGCTCAATGATTCCGTGAAATAGAATTATATGTGCGAGTATGGATTAATGAAGCGGCAAAAATTAAGATATGTCTAGTCAATAACAGGTTTGATCGAGGCTTGCCGCCAGTAACAAATATTTCCTCACATTGACAATATATGGTAAAATTGCAAAATTAGGTCTAGGGTCTCTTTGATTCGCAGGATTCTCAAAATGCAGGAATATGAAAAATGTAGGATTACATCATCTTGTCTTCTTGTATCCTATACAATTACAGAATAATGTGAATTTGGATGAAAGGGTGCTTGATAGCGCAACTAAAACAAAGTAATTCTAAATATTCTAACAAGAGGTTGGAGTGGTGAAAATTTTCCTGCAAAAAGGAGTACACAAAATTCCCTGCAATCTTACGAATTTAACAACTGCCCCAAAAAAGAGTCCTAAGGGTTATAATACTGCAAAAAGTTGATACAATTCCTTTGAATCGAAGGAGCCGCTAATCGAAGCTTACATCCGCGAGGCACAAAAAGTTGCTAGATGTAGGAAGTTCAAGGTAATAAAGCAATATTTTTAACACGATACAATCATAGATGCTCACATACACCAACCCTTATTGTTAGGACCGAGAGTATATTGACCGGAGGGGGAGTGAATGGGAGATTCAAAATTACTTTGGAAACTTTGAACCAAAACCGAACACAACAACGGAATAAACTGAGTAGATTAGACGCCGAAGATAAATATGCTAAAGTGAACCGAAAGACAAGGTATAGATGTGGCTACGCAAATCTTTCGTGGGAAGACAAGATAATTGTTCGGGAATAGTAACTCAGAACTTTCGCAGTGACGATGGGAACACAGTATGCTAACAAAATGAAAAGCATGAATGAGGGAACAACAGTAAATATTACGGACTGATATGATAACAAACGAATGAGAGAATGAATGACAGTAGAGTCACAGTATGAGATGCTGAAAATGAAAGATAGTGGGAACAAATGAATAGCATGCAAAACAGATGGGGTCACACAAAAGTAAACATGCTACTCATAAGGATACATGATCATGACAACTATCAAACCAAAGAGCACTGAAGATAAACTACCGAAGGAATTACAGGAGAGTAGAAATGACAAGTGGTGCTCGATGGCGCGGAAGGATTTGGTATACCAGTTCGCCCTTCTGCAAAAGGACTACATCTAGTTGGAGGGACTTGTGATTGAACACATGAGCAAACCTCTCTCCATCCATTCTCCTTCAACCCAAAGCTGATCAGTCTCCAGTTGAATTCACTCGTGGTACATACTTGTCGGTGATCTCATAACCTTCGACACACGTCTCCACGAACCACAATTACCCTTGATTGCTAAAGATTGTTATTGGTGAAGAAAATTACTCTTTGACACCCAAGCCGACACATATCGGTCTAGAGAGTGTGCAACTCTCAAGAGTAATAGGTACAAGAACTCTAACTCAAATATATTGTGATGCTCAATCACGGTCTAAGTTTCTGGCTCTTGATTTTCTCTCGATGGATCTTAACTCAAATCTCTCGAGAGCAGTGCTCAATAAATCTTCTCATAATCTCAAGAAGAGCAACCAACAGATGATGTTGGTGCGGGGTATCTATTTATAGCCGCAGCTAGCCTTCCCTGAAGGCAAATGACATAATTGGACATGCGACTTAGCCAATGGCCGAACGGCATGTTTCCAATGGTCAGATTTTGGATTTTGAGCACAACGGTAACATTCCATACGGGGCAAGAAATGCTAACTCTTCGGTCCAAAAGATATCACCTGCATCACAGAAGAACGTCGTATTCTGCTGACAGGTAATCATTTGGAACAAAAAGAGATTTCTCTTAGTCATTTTGTAGGTTTTGGCTAAGCATCACATCGGAACTAAGCTTCGAGAACCTATACCTCTCTTAATAGTATGGAGGTCCTATGAATCAAATAAGTGAAAGAAGAACAATGAAATGAATGCTATGTCTTCACTTCTCCTTCAATCTTCTTGACTGGAGTCGTTCTTCCTCAGACACACCGAATGAATATTGCTTAGCGTCAGCAATAATTTTAAGGGGTCAATTCCTTCATCACAATCTTCTCGTTATCATTCCTTCTCGAAATGTAACTCTTCCTTTTCTGCAGCGCAGATAATCTTCAGTGAAGTTGTTCGAACTTTAACACGAGCATAGCATTCTCTTTGATCTTGCATGGACTATTTCTCTCTGTGTGCACTAGCAAACAAATCAGTCCATGCAGGCAACAATCTCCAAAACACATGGGGCAATATATTGCACCAACAATCTCCCCCTCTTTGGATGATTGTTGACAAAACAGAACACAAGGAGAGATAGAGGTAAGGGTAACTAAGAAATGTACGAAAGTATTTAGTTAAAGAGACATTATCTGAAGATGAAGCACACTTCCCCTAAATGTATGCATCTTACAGAAGATTTTGACAAAAATGAAGTTCTACATAGTTAGTTAACAAGTGGGAGGGCCGAAGTAAATCTTCCAAAGAGTAGTGTTGAGATATGATTCGATTTAAATGTTTCGATCAATGCACTTGATGATATCTGAGATGTTTCCTTCAAAACGGGGTCTTTGAAGAAAGTTTGTTATAGAGTACAAATACTTTGAAATCATTTCTCGCAGAAATAAGCAATGAAGATTTTTTCTCACATCATAGTTATCAGATCCATTTCTGACTCATATATCTCCTGTAAGTTAGATTATCGAATAACATCAGAGCAGGGGAACCAAAGGGTTTTAGCATGAGTTTGATACATTCTAAAGATTTTCTCCTGTAGGTTACACATAACGAAAGATGACTGGGCAGGGACAATGATATAATTCAAAGTATCAAAAAATTCTCTTCAGAAAAATGATGCTTTCCATACCCTTTTGAAGGATTTTCTCCTGCATGTTAGATATACAAGGATAGACATTGCACGAGAGTGAAATAATTCATCAATACCACCTGCAAACATAGACATGAAAGCAAATAGCATTGTAGGGGGTTATTAAAGTTAGATGACGACTTGTTCACTTGTACCACAAGCGGTAGTTAAAGTTTAAATGACCGCGGGAAATTGTTCGACCAAATGTTCAGAGAAAACACAAATGGCGAATGGAAAACCCCTGGCAAATAACCCGCACGTCTATCCTCTTGATGTTCGTACCCCCCCCCCCCCTTGTCAACAAGTGTAAAAAAGTAACAAGTGCACGCGAGGAACTACTCGTTTGAAGAATCCTCAGAGCTCGAACTATTTAGAGAACCAAACCGAGCAATGGTGGAGGACGAAGCTTGAGCACTCGT
This sequence comes from Triticum aestivum, assembly GCF_018294505.1. Lineage (NCBI taxonomy): Eukaryota > Viridiplantae > Streptophyta > Magnoliopsida > Poales > Poaceae > Triticum > Triticum aestivum. Next base: position 400,796,242 of record NC_057807.1, read on the forward strand.
GGAGCCTCCAACTTCTACTTGGGGAGTGATGCCTAATTTCTACTTGGTGCATATATGGCTCATCAGGATGAAAAACAATGGTACTAGCAGTGTCTTCAACCTTGTCATCCCGCTCGAGGAAGATCGTGTCTGTTGAACAAGATCTCTGAGGCAGCACATGTGTGTGTCTTCAAATACGAGCAATTTCAGACAACTCAAGATAGTCATAGTCCTTGTCGATGCCTGATGACCCACAAGTATAGGGGATCAATCATAGTCCTTTCGATAAGTAAGAGTGTCAAACCCAACGAGGAGCAGAAGGAAATGACAAGTGGTTTTCAGCAAGGTAATATCTGCAAGCATTGAAATTGTAAGTAACAAGTTGTTTGATAGCAAGATAATTTGTAACAAGCAAGCAACGGTAATGGTAACAAAAGTGTAGCAAGGTAGCCCAATCCTTTTGAGGCAAAGGACAGGCCAAAATGGTCTCTTATGATAAGCAAAGCGTTCTTGAGGGTACACAGGAATTTCATCATGTCACTTTCATCATGTTGGCTTGATTCGTGTTTGCTACTTTGATAATTTGATATCCGGGTGGATCGGTGCGTAGGTTCTATTCTTACTTGAACAAATCTCCTACTTATGATTAACCCCCTCGCAAGCATACACAACTACGAGAAAAGTATTAACATAAAATCTAACCATAGCATTAAACTTTTGGATCCAAATCGGTCCCTTATGAAGTAGCGCGTAAACAAGGGTTTAAGCTTTTGTAACTCTAGCAACCCATCATCTAATAACTACTCCACAATGCATTCCCTTAGGCCCAAATATGGTGAAGTGTGTAGTCGATGCTCACATGACACCACTAAGGGAATCACAACATGCATATCATCAAAATATCGAACACATATCAAGTTCACATGATTACTTGCAACATGACTTCTCACGTGACCTCAAGAACAGAAGTAACTACTCACAAATAATAATCATGTTCAATATCAGAGGGGTATTAAATAGCATAATGGATCTGAAGATATAATCTTCCACCAAATAAACCATATAGTAATCAACTACAAGATGTAATAAACACTACTAGTCACCCACAATGCACCAATCTAAGGTTCCGTACAAAGATTGAACACAAGAGATGAACTAGGGTTTGAGAGGAGATGGTGCTTTTGAAGATGTTGATGGAGATGGCCCTCCCAAAGATGGGAGAGTTGTTGGTCATGACGAAGACGATGATTTCCCCCTCTGGGAGGGAAGTTCCCTCGGCGGAATCGCTCCGCCAGAGGGCAAATGTGCTCATGCCCACGTTCCTCCTCGAGATGGCGGCGCTGCATCTCGAAAGTCATATCCTTATTTTTTTTTTCTAGGTCAAAAGGACTTATATACCAGAAGAGGGGCACCGGACGTGGGCCGAGGAGGGCAAAACCCACCAGGGTGTGCCTGGGCTCCCTGGCGCACCCAGGTGGGTTGTGCCCACATGGTGGGGCCCCTCTGGTATTCTTGGTACAATAATTCTTAAATAATCCATAAAAAATCTCCTTGAAGTTTCAGCTTATTTGGAGTTTTGCAGAATAGGTAGCTCTGACGTGCTTTTTTGGGTCCCGAATTCCAGCTGCTGGTATTCTCCCTCTTTGTGTAAACCTTGCAAATTATGAGAGAAAAGGCATTAGAAATTACTCCCAAAAGCATTATTATGCATAAAAACATTATGAATAACAATAGGAAAACATGATGCAAAATGGACGTATCAATGCCCTTGGCAAGAAGATGAGCTCTTGAATAGTGCTTGCGTAGAATTTCCATGACCGCTTCTTCTGTTCTTTTGCCATCAGCAGAGTTTGGCGAGTATAATTTTGAAGCAGATTTATCTCAACCATCATGTGAACCTTCTCATTTTGATCCAGCTTGATATGACTCTCCAGAGATTGCTGAGTGCAAAGGCAAATCTCATATAGCGTAGGATTTTCATCCTTCGGAATTTCAAATGTGGCTTGCTTAACCTTTGGTGCATTCTCTTCGGCGTCAACTAGTGACTTGCCCTTGGCGTTGTCCTTGATGATCCAAAGGGTGTCACGAACAGGTGGAATGAAAGTTGTCAGCACATTGGGGTAGAAGAACTTCTTCCCAGTGATCTTCTCGATTGCATACTGCACCCATCGAGCTTATGGCTTCAAAGCTTGAGGGGTATTAGTAGCATATGCCAGGCTGCGAATGAAGAGGTCACCCAAATCAAAGCAAATACCAATGGACATAGCTTCAAGAATATTAGCCACAATCCCACCAATGGATTCGGGCATGTTGGTTGGTGTTGGGGACATGACTACTGAGTGTAAACCGCCCAGGAAGGGCCGGATTACACTCACAAGGAGTCCTGTATAAGAGCCCATGAAGATGAAGGATATGGCGCTTTAGCTATGGAGGCTTTGGGGCCCAGAGCCCAATGGCGGATTAGGGACCATAGTAGTAAACCGACATAGATGTATGCTACGTCTTGAGCTAGTGTTGGTTTTCCCCGAAGAGGAGAGGGTGATGCAGCAAGTGTAGCGTAAGTATTTCCCTCAGTTTTGAGAACCAAGGTATCAATCCAGTAGGAGGCTCCTCAAAAGTCCCACGCACCTACACAAACAAACTGAGAACTCGCAACCAACGCAATAAAGGGGTTATCGATCCCTTCACGGCCACTTGCGAAAGTGAGATCTAATAGAGATAGTATGATAAGATAAATATATTTTTGGTATTTTATAATATAGATGCAAAAAGTAAAGATGCAAATAAAGGTAGATTGAAAGTAAATATGATAAGAGATAGACCCGGGGGCCATAGGTTTCACTAGAGGCTTCTCTCGAGATAGCATAAGTATTACGGTGGGTGAACAAATTACTGTCGAGCAATTGATAGAAAAGCGAATAATTATGAGATTATCTAGGCATGATCGTGTATATAGGCATCACGTCCATAACAAGTAGACCGACTCCTGCCTGCATCTACTACTATTACTCCACACATCGACCGACTCCTGCCTGCATCTAGAGTATTAAGTTCATAAGAACAGAGTAACGGATTAAGCAAGATGACAATGATGTAGAGGGATAAACTCATGCATTATGATATAAACCCCATCTTGTTATCCTCGATGGCAACAATACAATATGTGTCTTGCAACCCTTTCTGTCACTGGGTAAGAACACCGCAAGATTGAACCCAAAGCTAAGCACTTCTCCCATGGCAAGAAAGACCAATCTAGTAGGCCAAACCAAACTGATAAGTCGAAGAGACTTGCGAAGATAACTCAATCATACATAAAAGAATTCAGAGAAGATTCAAATATTATTCATAAATAAACTTGGTCATAAACCCACAATTCATCGGATCTCCACAAGAGAGGGGGAGAACATTGTATTGATGTTGGGTTCTACGGTAGGGTGCGTCGACTACAAATTAAAATTCCTACGCGCAGAACAACCAAGAACATGCTATGGGAGATAGGTCACAGTTTGTTACCACTAGACACGCAGTGCCGTGCAGCGGAAGAAGAGTTGGGGCAGCGCGTCCGCGTGGATCGTCTCCTCCTCGTCCGACCTCCCTCAAACAACCGGTCGTCCGATCCCACGTACAAGTTCGCCGGAGCGGCGCAAGTGCACCGCCTCTAACGGTATCCGTGCATGCAGGAGGAACACCGTGCGGCGGACTGCTAGGTCCGATCACACAGTCGGCGGTGAGTGGAGGTGGCTATTCGCAACACATGCAAACCCTAGTCGCAGCGCCGAAGCGATCAACCAGATAAGTGCGTCGCACCTCAACCTTATATAGGCGTCCGTCACGGGCTCAACACTTGGGCCTCGCACGGACCCTAAAGCCCACAAGTCTACTCGGCCACAATCCGAATACAGCTCGGATCACATCCGACCAGTGTCTTCGGATCCGACCTCGTAGGTTCCTTCCCTTAAGCGCGCGACCCCTTAGGTTCAAGTCAGCTTGGTCGCAGTTCGGATCACCTCCGACCTGCACGGTTGGTAGCGGCCTCTAGCAAGGCATGCCGACCACTAAGCAGACTATGAAGCTGGTTAGGCGAACCTGTACAACGTGTCACACTTATGTTCCCTTTCTCCCACGATATATGTTGTCGGGCTCAAGGCGAGACCGTCATCCTTGTGCTAGCCCGACCTCTTTCTCGTTCCAGTGATCCCGACCACTACCCGGATTATATCATAATCCTTGTCGCATGGCCATGCTTATCCTGGTCAGATCACATGAGGGGCCCAGAGTATATCTCTCCTGATCGGAGGGGCAAATCCCATCTTGCTCGACCACGTCTCACAGCATGGGACAGGACATACCCAAAACCTACCTTTGTAACTACCCAGTCACGCAGTAGTGTTTGGTCGGCCCAAAGCAAGTCTGTCACCATCCCGAGTACATGCGCCAGCTCAGGTCTTAGGACATAGAACGTATGTTGTACTAGAGACTCACAGATGACATATCGCTGCGTCTCATAGTTGGGTCTGTCCGACTCAGACCTTATCTCGAGTCGGATCCGACTACGTCGAATCCGACCAGACCTTTCCAAGTCCATATTTCATGGCTAGTGAGACCAAGCCATCGACCGTGTCATATGCTAGTCTAGTCGGTTGTGCGTCCACACAGCCCTTTCGACTAGGGACCTTTTAGGACAGTCATCATACAATGCATAGTCCCACAAACAAGTCACGTACTTGCTGATACACATCATTGATAATGTCCAAGGACTATCTTTATTCATAAACACATAGGAAATATCATCATACATGATTGCCTCTAGGGCATATCTCCAACAGTCTCCCACTTGCACTAGAGTCAATCAAATAGACATCGAATGCCCATAGCTCTAACATGCCCCTCATGCTTGGGTTGTGGAAGCGGCTTAGTCAACGGATCTGCAACATTTGCATCCGTGTGAATCTTGCATAACTCTACATCACCATTCTTTACGATCTTTCATATCAGGTGATATTTCCGATCTATATGTCTGACCTTGTGGTGATTCCTCGGCTCCTTGGCTTGTGCGATGGCACCAGAATTATCACAATAAAGGTCCAACGGTTTCACCGAGACTGGGAAAATACCATGATCATCCAGAAAATGCCGGATCCAAACACCTTCCTTTGCAGCTTCACAAGCCGCAATGTATTCGGCTTCTGTGGTAGAATCGGCCACTGTATCCTGCTTGGAACTCATCTAGTGCACTGCTCCTCCGTTCAGGACATACCCGAATTCGGACTGTGATCGACAATCATCTATGTCGGTTTGGAAACTAGCATCGGCGTAACCCCTTACAATGAGCTCTTCCTCACCTCCATAAACTAGGAACATCTCTTTAGTCCTTTTCAGGTACTTCAAAATAGTCTTTACCGCTGCCCAGTGACTCTCACCTGGGTTTTCCTGGTATCTACTTGTTAGGCTTATTGCAAAAGCAACATCAGGCCTTGTACATATCATGGCATACATGATGGATCCGATTGCCGAGGCATACGGAATCCTACTCATCCTGCTTCGCTCATCAAATGTCGAAGGACTCTGAGTCTCGCTTAGCCTTATACCATGTGAGAGTGGCAAGAACCCTTTCTTCGCCTCATTCATGTTGAACCGCTTCAACACTTTATCTATGCACGTGCTCTGGCTTAAGCCAAGCAGCCTCCTCGATCTATCTCAATAGATCTAAATGCCTAAAATATACACTGCCTCACCAAGGTCTTTCATCGAAAACTTGCTATTCAATGATTCCTTGACCGAGTTTAGCATCGAAACATTGTTCCCGATCAACAATATGTCATCCACATACAAGATCAAAAATACTATCAAGCTCCCACTTAACTTCTTGTATAAACAAGAGTCCTCTTCGCTTTTGATGAAACCGAGACTAGTGACGACCTCATCAAAACGAATGTTCTAACTCCGAGATGCTTGCTTCAACCCATAAATGGATCTCTTGAGCTTGCATACCTTACTAGTGCTAGTCGGGTCGACAAAACCCTCGAGCTGTATCATATACATGTCCTTGGTTAAATTTCCGTGAAGGAAAGCCGTTTTGACATCCATCTGCCATATCTCGTAATCGAAATATGCAACTATAGCTAGTATGATCCTCACCGATTTCTGCATCTCTACCGGCGAGTAAGTCTTGTCGTAGTCAATTCCTTGAACTTGTCCATAACCTTTAGCGACAAGCCGAGCTTTGTGGATCTGAACATTTCCATCCACGTTGGTTTTCTTCTTAAAGACCCATTTACAACCAATGGCTGTTACGCCAGGCGGTGGATCAACCAAGTCCCAGACTTGATTCTCATCCATGGACTTTAACTCGGATCTTATGGCCTCCAACCATGCCTCAGAATCTGGGCTCACCATCGCTTCCGCATATGTGACCGGCTCATCGCTTTCTAGCAACAATACATCACGCACCCTGCGCAATCTTTCCGACCTTCGTGGTTCCGGTGCCGCTTCCACTACAGGTTCCCTGACTGACTCCGGTATGATCTCATCACCAGCCGAGCAGTCCTCGAGTGGTCCTCGAATTTCTTCGAGTCGAACCGTCCTCCCACTGGCCTCCCGACTGAGAAACTCTTTCTCAAGGAAAACCCCGTTCCGAGCAACAAACACTTTGTTCTCTTCCCGGTTGTAGAAGCTATATCCCAAGGTTTCCCTCGAATATCCCACGAATATGCATTTATCCGATTTAGGTGTAAGCTTGTGTGACATAAGTCGCTTGACAAATGCTTCACAACCCCAAATATTTAGAAAAGACAAATTGGGACTCTTCCCGGTCCACATCTCATGTGGTGTCTTGTCTACGGATTTTGATGGTACCCTGTTAAGTGTGAAAGCTGCTATTTCTAGAGCGTATCCCCAGAATGACAAGGGTAAATCCGATTTGCTCATCATAGACTGGACCATGTCCAACAAGGTCCTATTCCTCCGTTCTGACACGCCGTTTCTCTATAACCCTTTGAACTTTGTACTTCCGGAGCGGTGCAAGTGCACCGCCTCTAACGGTATCCGCGCGTGCAGGAGGAACATCGTGCGGCAGACTGCTAGGTCCGATCACACAGTCGGCGGCGAGTGGAGGTGGCTATTCGCAACACATGCAAACCCTAGTCGCAACACCGAAGCGATCAACCACATAAGTGCGCCGCACCTCCACCTTATATAGGCGTCCGTCGCGGGCTCAACACTTGGGCCTCGCACGTACCCTAAAGCCCACAAGTCTACTCGGCCACAATCCGAATACAGCTCGGATCACATCCGACCAGTGTCTTCGGATCCGACCTCGTAGGTTCCTTCCCTTAAGCGCGTGACCCTTAGGTTCAAGTCAGCTTGGTCGCAGTTCGGATCACCTCCGACCTGCACGGTTGGTAGCGGCCTCTAGCAAGGCGTGCCGACCACTAAGCAGACTATGAAGCTGGTTAGGCGAACATGTACAACGTGTCACACTTCTGTTCCCTTTGCCTCACGATATATGTTGTCGGGCTCAAGGCGAGACTGTCATCCTTGTGCTAGCCCGACCTCTTTCTCGTTCTAGTGATCCCGAACACTACCCGGATTATCTCATAATCCTTGTCGCATGGCCATTCTTATCCTGGTCGGATCACACGAGGGGCCCAGAGTATATCTCTCCTGATCGGAGGGGCAAATCCCATCTTGCTCGACCATGTCTCGCAGCATTGGACTGGACATACCCGAAACCTACCTTTGTAACTACCCAGTCAAGGAGTAGCGTTTGGTCGGCCCAAAGCAAGTCTGTCACCATCCCGAGTACATGCGTCAGCTCAGGTCTTAGGACATAGAACGTATGTTGTACTAGAGACTCACAGATGACATATCGCTGCGTCTCATAGTTGGGTCTGTCCGACTCAGACCTTATCTCGACTCGGATCCGACTACGCCGAATCCGACCAGACCTTTCCAAGTCCATATTATCCGGTTAGCATCCAATGCTTCATGGCTAGTGAGACCAAGCCATCGACCGTGTCATATGCTAGTCTAGTCGGTTGTGCGTCCACAGAGCCCTTTCGACTAGGGACCTTTTAGGACAGTCATCATACAATGCATAGTCCCACAAACAAGTCACGTACTTGCTGATACACATCACCGATAATGTCCAAGGACTATCTTTATTCATAAACACATAGAAAATATCATCATACATGATTGCCTCTAGGGCATATCTCCAACAATTGAGATCCAAAAAGAGAGAAGAAGCCATCTAGCTAATAACTATGGACCCGTAGGTCAGTGGTAAACTACTCACAACTCATCGGAGGGGCAAGGATGTTGATGTAGAAGCCCTCCGTGGTCGATTCCCCCTCCGGCAGAGTGCCGGCGAAGGCTCCAAGATGGGATCTCACGGATACAGAAGGTTATGGCGGTGGAAATTGTGTTTCGTGGTGCTCCTGGATGTTTTCGGGGTCCATAGGTATATATAGGAGGAAGAAGTACGTCGGTGGACGCCCGAGGGGCCCACGAGATAGGGGGCGCGCCCTACAGGGGGGGCCCTATCTCGTGGGGTCCTCGGGAGCTTCTTGACTTGCACTCCAAGCTCTCCGGATCATGTTCGTTCCAAAAATCACGCTCCCGAAGGTTTCATTCTGTTTGGACTCCGTTTGATATTCCTTTTCTTTGAAATACTGAAATAGGCAAAAAAACAGCAATACGGGTTGGGCCTCCGGTTAGTAGGTTAGTCCCAAAAATGATATAAATCCGTAGAATAAAGCCCATAAACATCCAAAAGGGGTAATATAATAGCATGGAACAATCAAAAATTATAGATACGTTGGAGACGTATCAATGTATAACTTGTTTTGTAAGTTAGGGAAAGGAAGAAACCGGGCCGGATACCTGTATGAGCCGGCCTTGGGATTCTGTAGACCGGCCAGGCGTCAACCTATGTATATAAAGGGACGACCCGGCGGCGGTTCAAGGACAAGAAACAACAGCTCGAGAGATAGGTAAAGCGGATTCGCTCCCTGCTCATCGAGATCAATCAATCCCATAAAAACTGGATCGTAGGCTTTTACCTTCACCGCAAGGGGCCGAACCAGTATAAACTCCCCGTGTCCTTTGTTTCGGTTTAATCCCTTCAAGCTAATCTCGTTGCGATGGCTCCACGACTAAGTCCTTTCGCTGTGACATCTGACGTGATAATTCCACGACAGTTGGTGTGATAGAATTGCACAAAATGTGTATTAACACCTTGTTTTCATAGGACAATTTTTTGGATTTACTTTGGTGCATGCATCCCCAACTTTCTCTAGATCCATAAATAGGTGCAGTTGAGCTTCGGTTGTTTCCCAGAAATGCAGTCTATGTTCATGGGACCCGTCAAACTCGAAGTGAGGGAAATGCATCATGGCAACAAATTGTTCAACTGTGCACGTGATTCTCTCATTCTGTGTCATCCCTTCAAAGACCCATGTATTGTTGTCTTCCAAGCTTCCTAAACATATACTGTGGCGTAGAACTATAGAACTATTGTCGGTTCCAGCCATGGTTGAAATGAACAAATCTCTTCAGGTGCACTTGGTCAAGCCACTCAATGATGTGGTGGAAACATGGTAGTTCTTCAAGTTCAGCAAAATCGAGAACTTTGTGCTTGAATATGCGCTCTTGGAAGTAAAGGATTCAGGCATAATAGACTATCTCCTCCTGGGTTACAATGATGTCCTTTCTCCTTTGTACGAGCTGATTCCAGAAAATGTAAGCTTGGACATGTGAATAATTTCATTGAAGGTTGGCCCATTCTCGCCAGTTTCCTCTTGAAAGAGTGAGAATGTCTCTAATGGATTCGGAAGAGCATCCCTTTCTTCAATGTGCCTAGTGTGTGAATCATCTGGTGTAGGCACATCTTGAAAAATAGGCTTAAGTGGAGCAACATATTTCTTTCCCTTCGTAGATGGCTTCGAAGAACTTGCAAAACCATCATTCTTTCTCGCTTGTGCTCTTTCGAAAAATTCACTTTCTTTTGGCTCTAGGGCCCTTTCTTCAGCTTTCTTCTCGGCACTTGGAGGCATAAAGGCCTTTTTCTCGGATCTGGGTGGGACTTGGACCGATACGACTGGTGATACATCATCTTGAGCCATTGGCTCGTCATCTTTATTTTCTTCCTCTCCAGACTGAAATTTAGTGAGACGTGGAGCAGTGTCAAACATCCGTTTGAGTGGGAACTGCGGAGGATGAGATTGTGGGTGTTTTTCTTCGGGGAGCATTTTGCTCCCCCTCAATCTACTCTTTCTCCTTCCCGCCAGGCTTGGAGGGCACGAGATGCATGTTCCTCAATGGGGACGAAACAACCTTCTCAACTTCAATTTCCTCATCGATTTCTTCTTCGGGAGCTTGCTACTCCGGTGGTGCATTTTCTTCGAGTGGCACGTCTAAGAAGACCTCAAAATCCTCAAGTCTTGCTTCATGGCCCTCTGGCCCAGGTATGATAACTTCTACGGCATCATCAAACTCTTATGCTTCTTGTTCGTGAGCTGGAGATGGTGGAGCTTGCTGCAAAGGAGCACCCTAGGTCAAAGCGATTGCATTAGTGGTGACTGTCATCACACGTCGATCTTTATTTTCCTTCGGCTTGCTAGCCCTGGCCCTTGCCTTCTGACTTTTTCTTCAACAATTCTTCTCTTTGCAAGATCTGCTAGCCACTCAATCTCTTTGTTTCTCATGTCACAAAGTTGAGAGACCTCCATTTACATTTGGGAGTGTCATTCAAATTTGTTGTTGCGGATGATCCTAAGAGCTTTGGTGTCTGCCAAAATCTCTTATCAAGACCTTTTGATTCATACTCGATCTTTGCATCTCCTCCAAAGCCTTCTTGTCCTTCACGGCTTTGTTGAGCTCCTTCGAGATTTTCCTCAACTCAGCGAAATGTTTGGTCACCATCTTGGTGGCATCCTTTGGCAGACCCAAACAACCCAAATCTTCTGAGTTTCACATCCTAAGCAGCGTTCTCAATGAAGTAGCAAAATCACATTTCCGCGGCTCCTCTATGGTAGCAGGAACCTCATACGTTGCCTTCTTGGTAGTAGTTTTAACTTCTTCAGTAGCCTGCTTCTTTCTCTTCGCAACAGTTTTATTCAAATTCTTCGGTGGTACAGAGACCAAAGGTTTATCAGTAGGGATCTCCACATTGTGTCTTGGAGATCTTCTTGGGGATGGCCAAACTTTTGTTGGCGACTGGCTCTTCAAAGGTTTATCCAGAATAGCCAACTTGTCATAATGCACCTCTTCATCAAGATCTTCTTCATAACTAGATGAGTTCTCAACAGTGTCTGACACAACCTTCTTGATTCTCTATGAGATGATTTTCCTTCGTGGCTTTGCAGCACTGGAAAGTTCATCTTACTTCAGATGACTTGCTTTAGAAGGAGAGGCACACTCCTTTTTCTTGAGCACATCCTGCTGGGTCAACTCAACATTCTTAGCTTTGACTTGTTTGGCCTTGGCTTCCTTTGCATCTCTCTTGGCTTTTGCCTTGCCTCTCTTTGCTGCTTCATCGATGAAGTCATCGACCGTGGTGAGTGAAGTTGGGTGAGCATTCAAAGGCTGTGGATGGCTCACTCTTTCCTCACCTTCTTGGATGCAACCCTTGGTAATGCAACCGTTCCGGGGTGGAGTGAATGAACATGATCTGGTATTTTTCTCGAACATTTTCATATCGGAACCATTTTCCTGCCCAATGCATTCTGATTCTCTACAGTCTATTACTTCTCTCGATTGTTGTTTTGCCACCAGGCGGTGTCTTGTAATATTCGGGACCAGGCATTTCGGTTGTTGTGTTTGGCTCTCAGCCACGACCACCTTTCCTAGGTTTTCCATTAGACAACATATCTTGAGCATTCGTGTCTCCCTCTTATTCCCTAGGCTGACTCACAACAGCTGGAATATATTTAGGATTTTCTTCGAGTGTTCCCTTTTTCTTCGAAGTCGTGGGTGGCTTCGAAGATTTTGCTATTCCCCTCATTCTTTTTTGGCCTGCAGCCTTATCTGGTGAAATCTGTGGAAAAAGTTATTCCTCGTTAGACTTAGAGTGACTTCTTGAGCCAAAAGTCGTGAGCTACCTATGAAGAGAAAAGATGTGAGGGAAAATAGGTAGGGTCATGAGCATGCACAGAAAGTTTTTGAAGAGAAACAAATTTTATCAGAGTATTAGATCCAAAGTTCAAAGAGTAGCAAATGATGATATCCTTAATAGCATTTAACAAAGCAAGCTCCAAAAAATTCGCTAGATAGGAACCTATCTAACCTTCGATGTGCTATTCTGAAGCTCTAGATCTGAGAGTTTTGTACGAGGTAAAACTAAAATCCGTACAAAGTAATTCCTAGAGATTCCTAAAGATCCACCACAACAGTAAAATTAGATGGAAATAGCATTAGATGAAGATCCCTATGATCATACGAGGGACAAGGTTCGTTTAGATCCATGTTCCCTAACTCGGCGACAGAGATCAACTACGACGATGCAGTGAGAAGGATTACCGCAATGGTGATGACCAAATGCATCGAAATTCCACCGGGGTTGCACAGCGGAGCTTCTCGATGAACTTGCTTCGAGCATGGGCTCAGGAAAAAGGTGAGAGATGCGAAGATGAAGGATTTGGCGAAGGAGAAAAGGAAGGAGGAAGATGACAAAGGGGTATTTATAGAGGGAACCCCTAACCACCTTAGTGAATTCGACGGCTCTTGTCAGATGGAAGTTCCACATTGAACGGTCATGATTGAGATCGAGGAGATCATGTGCACTTGGCAACCATTTCTTGCAAAATTCTCGGGGAAAGAGCGGGATACCAAAAGGTTTAAAAGGGCTTGTGCCAAATTGGGTAAAGTTTCAAACTCCATTTCATTCGTAACCAAGGATGTTAGAAGGAAATGTGCTTCAGGTCTACTTGCATACTCATGACGGACATCATGGAACTGGATAAGTGAGAATGGACAGGAAACAGGGTTCAAAACAAAACACTCAACCAGAAGCCGAAAAGGAGCAAATAGCTATGAGTTAGTTGTTCATCGGACTAAACACAAAAACCACAGAAGCAATGAGAAGAAGGGAGGAAGAATATACTAAACTCGAGCGAATAAACACCCAATACGCAAAAACACAAAGAAATACAGATAACTCAAACGAAACCAAGCACCAAATATTCAGTCTCTGGGCAAAAGATTGATGTTACGTATCCCTGAGACATCATTCCTGCAAGAAGGATTAGTTGGTTTTCACCATCCACATCTTGGTGGGAGGTGGAGACCTCTATTGCTTTGTTTCGAGCAGGTGATGTTCTATTTCAATAGCCACTGGAGTTTAAATATGTAGCATGAGAGTAATCATAGGAATATGCATTAAAAGTGTTCCAAGAGATGTGAACACAATGATTTGAAGAAGTACCCAGGTACTCCTTCTGTTGATCAATCAGCTAGTTCCTTTTTGAAGGATATGCATTCTCACACTACCAGTGGTATTCATTTCTCCTAACATAATTTCCCTGCATGGTTAGGTTGGTAGTGACAAAGAGATTTTCAATGATAGATTTCTTCACCCGAATTTGCTTCTTTGGCGATCCTTCCCTGCAGTTAGCCCTGACATACCAAGAGAATACCTTACCATTTATTTTTTGAAGAACTTGTTGTGCAAGTCATCAGACTCATCATCATTAATAGGAGTGCGAGTGTCGTATCCAAACAACAATGCAGGTTCGAGAATTTTTCTCTTGGCAAGAACCCAGTTGGTTCGAGGATATTGCTCGGGGTCCAATATGTTCCATCTGCATTGAGTTTTCTTTCGAAACCCAATACTTCTTTCATAGGATTTCTGTGTAAGATTGACTTCTTGAGCACATCACAAAGGGTTTGATGCGCTTTGAGGCTTTTCAGCATGCCTGTCTCAAGCAAGTGCTTCCCCCTGGAATTTTCATTGAAGACGGCAACAAATTCCTCGGTGAAGGGGTTAGATTCAACATTTATAACAATTGCAACTTTCTGTCACATCCTAGTTAGCCGTGCATTAGAGTGTTGCATCATGTTTACTCTTTCATCAGAAACTTGAAATGGGGATCTGTGAAACCCTCAGAATCATTTTGAAAATGACCCAAATAAAAATTTCTCCAAAAGGGTCCAAGAAAATGCTCATATTGCTCTCTGAAAATATTGGACAGAGATAAAAATCAAACCAATATTTTTAAGAGCTCATAGGTATTTATTTTGGGCATTTGGAATTAATGCATAAATATTTGCATTGGAAATATATTAATTATATATATTAATATATGTCCAAATATTATGCCATTTATAAAAGAGCTCTGGAATAATATATATAGCTCCTGCAAAAATTGGCATAAGTTAAATAAATGATTTAATATATTATTTAAATCAAAACAAATGTCAGAAATTAGAAAACAGAAAATAAATAACAGGAGGAGCTTACCTGGGCTCCTCCACTGTGCGGCCCAGCCAGCTGGCTGGCCCAGCCAGCAGCCGGCCCAGCCCACCTCCCTCCTCTGTCGTCTTCGTCCCGACAGAGGGAGGGGAGTGTGGCCGGCGCGCGCGCGCGCCACCGCGCCACGCCACCTCTCTCCCTGCTTGCCTGCCCTCTCCTCCTTGCTCGATGCCCCGGACGACGCCACGCCTCCCCCCTGCTCTCTCTCACTCTCCCCCGGCTCTTCCCTCCTCTCCCTCGCTCTCTCTCTCACACGGCCGAACACCACCCCCGCCGCCGTTCGCCACAGCAGCCGTCTCCGGCCACCCCTCGCTCCCCCGACTAGCTCAGGAGCTCCGCCACGACCCCCTCTTCCCTCTCCACCGACCCACAGCTCCCCGGAAGCCCTGCATCGCCGCCACGTCGCCGTTCCCCTCTTCGGGCTCCGACCATCATCGCCGTTGAATTCGCCGTCCCCAGCGCGTCCCCGAGCCCGCTTCGACGCCCACTGCAACCGCGGTGAGCCCCCGGGTCGTTTCCCCCTTCTCCCCTGGTCTCTTTCGACCTCTAGGCCGTAGCCCCGTCTTGGCCGAGAACTCCACGCCGCCGGCGAAGTCGCCGTCGTGGCCACGGTCACCGTAGCACCCAACCGAGCACACCATCGTGCTCCACACCTCACCAGGAGCACGTAGCACACACCAACGCCTCCCCAAACCCCCTGCAACGCCGATTCCGACCGCACCCGAACTCCGGCGGCCGCAGCCGAGCTCGCCGCCGTTGACTCCGGCCACCCTAGGCTCGGCCACCACCACCGTTCGACGCGCGGGAGCAAGGGCTCTCCAACGAGCCCAAGCACGGCCTCGCCCGTGCCCTGTAGCGCGATCCCGCGTCGCGCCGCCGTCTCGGGCCTCGCCGGCGTCATGTCGCCGGTGGGTTTGACCCACTTTGACCACGGCAGGAACCCCCCTGAGTCCCTGACAGGTGGGCCCAGCCCTGTAGCTAATTAGGATTAGCGCTAACCACTGTTAGTTAACCCTCTGACACTGACCAGTGGGCCCCAGCGCCACTAATCCCTAATTAGGATTAATTTAATTCTGTTAAATCCCCCTGTCACTGACGTGTGGCCCCCACACGTCAGGTTTGACCCCAGCCAGCCACAGTTGACCACTGACGTCATGCTGACGTCATGCTGGCGCAATAATTATAATTTCTGGATTTAATTTAAATCAGAAATTCCAGAATATTATTTAAACTTCAAAAAATCATAACTTTTATTCTGTAACTCCAAATTGGACAATTTATATATGAAAAATGATCAGAAAAATCCAATCTATCCATCTGTACTATTTTCATGCATGATCAAACAAGTTAAATTGATGTTTTAAGCAGAACAAGAAAAGGCACTTTAAAAGGCCATATTTGAATTTGAAATTTGAATCCTTGATTCAAATTTGTTCAAACCCTTCTGGTTTTAGTTGCATTAGCCCAACACACTCATTTTGCCATGTTTCATGCATGCATCATATTGTTGCACATTGTTTGGTGATGGTTGTATATCGGTGTTCTTTGCGGCAGGATCTGTCCCCGAGGAGTACCGTGATTACCCTAACGAAGAACCGTATCAGTGCATCGAACCATCAGGCAAGCAACCAACCATTTGATCATATCGATACAATCCCATGTTCTCGCACCTGCTCTCTTTTACTGCATTAATACAACGCGTTTCAAACTGCTGTGTGCTACGGTAGTTGAACCCATTTCCTCTGCATGACCTGTCATTGCCACAGTAACTAGATGAAACCCACTAGCATGTGTAGGAGTTGATTGAGCCATATGTATGTGTTGTTCCTACCTTGCTATGCCTGCTATGCTTAGAGTCGTGTCAGGTCTGGTTCATCTGGGTGATGGGCTAGAGTGAAATGATTATGTCGGTAATGAGAGTGGTGTGGTGAACACGATTTGGTAAAGGTATCGATGAGAGGCCATGTAGGAGTACATGGTGGGTTGTTTCATTGAAGCCGACCTTAAGCACTGAGATCTGTATGTGTGATTTAAGATACAGCTACTACCATGCATTGGGCCCTGAAATATGACCCCGCTCGACTTCTTATTCACCCTAGCCCTCTGTCCAGGAGTTGCACGTAGTTTCTGGTGTTTGTAGCCTACTGGAGGCCGTGGACAGCGCTGACCGTAGGGGTGGGCTGTGATGCGGTAGGTACGTGGCACGGTGTACCGAATACCCGTTAGGTATCTCGGGAACCCTGTTCACATCGTTCGGGGCCGTATGGGAAACCTCGGCCGGACTCCCTGCGGATGGAACCCGAATAGGCGATAAACCTGGACTAGAGGCTTAATTGTTTAGGTAGGTCATGGTCTACACCCACGTCGGCTTTCGCTTGAAGTCTGCCGAGCACATGTCGTGTGCAGACGCTAAGTGGTGGAAACATGTATGAAGAAGTACACCCCTGCAGGGTTATCATAATCTATTCGAATAGCCGCGTCCGCGGTAAAGGACTACTTGGTTGCCGATACAGTTCATAGACAAGTAAATGGAAACTACTAAAAGCCTCAAGATAAGTGTGAGTGCCGAGGATGGCTCTTCTGTAGGAAGACGGAGGTGGATCCTCGGTAGTGTATTGAAGTGGTGAGTAGTGGACTCGTGTGCGCAAAACCATTTCAAGTTGAAGTATCGTAGGATAGTCTAGCCAAGAGTCAAAGCTGGCTTGCTGCAATAACTCCACCAACCCTTCTTGATACTATGCATGTATGTAGGATCTGATGTAAGTCTTGCTGAGTACCTTTGTACTCATGTTGCTATAATCTACATTTTTACAGAATACGCTGCAACCCCTTCTGATGGGTTCTATGTAGACGTTGACATCAACGAGTAGGCTAAGGACCCAGGTGGTGACCCTGAGCTTGTGATGGACCATGTAGTATAGCTAGGCTTTCCAAGCCTCTTTTATTTTACTAGCTGTCTGTACTCAGACGATGTACTTCCGCTGCTGGTTTGTATGACTGTATGACTTGTATGTTGGGTCGTGAGACCCGTACCTTTGTGAATGTTATGTATGGCTCCCTGAGCCTTAAATAAAGTACTTGTGTCGTAGAGTCATGTTGTGATGCTTCATTGTGTTTGCACATATCGAGCATATTGTGTGTATGATTGAAATGCTTGGTATGTGTGGGATCTGACTATCTAGTTGTTTATCTTTAGTAGCCTCTCTTACCGGGAAATGCTCCTAGTGTTACCGCTGAGCCATGGTAGCTTGCTGCTGCTCTGGAACACTTAGGCTGGCCGGCATGTGTCCTTCTTCGTTCCTGTGTCTGTCCCTTCGGGGAAATGTCACGCTTTGAGTACCGGAGTCCTGTTAGCCCGCTACAGCCCGGTTTACCAGAGTCCTGCTAGCCCAGTGCTACAGCCCGGACCCATTTGCTGATGACCGACACGTTCGGAGCTGGGTCATGGATGCCTGTCCCTGTAAGTCTGTGCCACTTTGGGTTTACGACTAGTCATGTCAGCCCGGGCTCTTTATCATATGGATGCTAGCGACACTATCATATACGTGAGCCAAAAGGCGCAAACGGTCCCGGGCAAAGGTAAGGCGACACCCGTGGGAATACCGTGCGTGAGGCCGCAAAGTGATATGAGGTGTTACCGGCTAGATCGATGTGACATCGAGTCGGGGTCCTGACAGCGTTGGCATCAGAGCCGGACTGCCTGTAGGTTCTCCAAGCCAAACTGGTCGATGTTGAGTCTAGAAATTCTTTAGTTATATGTAGGGGAATTGTTTGTGGGTTGGAACGTAAGGCTCTTTTTACTCCTTTATCTTATGACATTCTGATCTGAGTCAGTCCATTCTTCCACCGGGGGTTAAGGAATTAGGATCTGTTCTCTCTATCAGGATCACGAGTTACTAATCAGTAGTACCTTATAAGTTTGATGGTTACAAGCCTAGTTCAGTTCTACTACCACATTATGTTGCTAGAATGATTTCAGAACTTTGATATAATGATGTTGAGTGTGTACGAAATCCTTTGTCAAATGTCTCAAAATCCTTTTTGAGCATTTACAGCTGTTATGCTGCCGAAATTTTGCTAGAAATTCTAATGCCTTTGCATTATGATTGTGCTTTCAGATGGCCACTCGCGACCTCAATCAAGTGGTTCGCCTGACTCGATGCCTAGATGTACCCGGCCATACTGCCAAGTTGGTCAGGGTAATGACTGAGGCTGGATACCGTTGGTATCCTGAGTACACGGTCGAAGAGCAATTCCGAGACTTTAATCAAAGCCAGTATCTCTGCACTGTCAGGATATTTCCATCTTATCCTGGATCCACCGAGCCTCTTCACTGCTCCTATGGACTCGGGGTTACTATTGAGATGGCTGTGCAGGACGCCGCCTACTCTATGATGACCATTATGCGAGTCAGATCTGGTTTATTTCGGGACTCTGATTTCCGGTATATGCCAGGATCACTTCCGGGAGCACAAGGGTATCTCCAGGCTATTTATGCTGACCCCACTCAGGAGGATTCACGGACTCGCACCACTGCTGAGATGATCGAGGATAAGGACCGTGAAAATCGGGCCTTGAGGTTAGAGCTCTTCAATACCCGTGCTGACCACTGGGCCACTTTGACTCGGTTCGCACCGGCGGTGCAAGCTGGATATTCAGATATGCGCGATCTCTATCCTGTGAGATCTGCTCTGCCGGACGTGATGGTTTGGCGTGATGTAGGAGGCATCACCCCACCTCGCGGTCCCCGCAGGCCACCGTCTGTTGGTCCAAGACCTCATCCTAGTCCCTATGGTCCACAAGCTCCGCGAGACCGTCTCTTTCCGGATGATCATGTTGAACTTCCAGGCTATGGAGGCGACTTCTACGAGGACTACTACGGATCGGTCTGAGTTAGCGGTAGTATCACTAGTTCGCACTAGCTGTGTCGTCTATCGTCCCGCGTGACTCGTGGGATATAACCTAGTTTGTACTCTTTCCGGAGGTGTAGAAAAATAATGTATAGGAGCTTGGGATGCCTCCGATGAGATGTAATCCTTTTTTCACCGTATTAGTACTTTGTTTGGTCTTGTACTAAACCCTGTATGGTGTGTATGACGATGGAATAAAAGAAACAGTTTCTGTATCTACCATGTCATACGGATGATCATCTTGCATTCCGAGTTATTCCTTACATTATGTATCCTATGTCGGATTTTATTATTCTGACTAAATCATTGTCTTGTTTACCTAGGATGGTCAACACGCGCACTAACCCTGCTCCTCAAGAGCAGGCCGAAGGCAGTGAAGTCAGGGATGCAAATCTGCCTCATCCGCCTTCACTAGCCGAGGTTATGATGGAAGCTGAGAGAAACAAGCGGGAGACCAATCGTTTGTTGGAGCGTATTGAACAGAACACAGCACACCATCAGAGGACTAACGTGGTGTCACTCAGTGATTTTATCAAATTACATCCACCCACGTTCCACCACTCCGTCGAGCCTCTCGACGCTGATGACTGGCTTCGCAATATCGCTCACAAACTGCGTTCCGCGCTGGTAGCGGAGGCTGACAAGGTCACCTTTGCTGCATATCATCTTGAAGGCCCCGCCAGTCTATGGTGGGAGAATTATGGAGCTATGCGCCCAGCAGACCATGTCACTACTTGGGCTGAATTCAGCGAGGCTTTCCGTGAACATCACATTCCGGAGGGTCTCATGGACCGTAAACGGGAGGAATTCTGCAATTTCACCCAAGGCCGACTTTCTGTGGATGTTTATAGCAGGGAGTTTGGTAATCTCGCCCGATATGCAACTGAGGAAGTGTCTACTGATGCCAAGAAGCAAGCAAGGTTCCGTAAGGGCCTTAGTCCTGAGCTTCGCCGCGACCTCCGTCTGCATGAGTGCACATCTTTTCAGAAACTTGTCAACAAAGCCATCAGTGCTGAAACTGGTCAGACTGACTATGACGCAACACGCAAGCATGGCCGTGATATGGGTTCCTCATCCGGTGCTGGTCCCCAGAAGCGCCGCGTGTGGGTACCCAACACCGCCGTGCCACCCAGGTTCACACCGAGGCCATCTTTCCAGGCGCCTCGCCCCGTTCAACAGTCTGCACCGGCCAAGCCCTATGGGGGTCCAACTAACAATGCTCCTCCACGTACCAGTTCCGTGACTTGTTTCAAGTGTGGGGAATCTGGTCACTATATGCGTGAGTGTCCCCAGACCAACCCCAATCAATCTGCTAAAGCTGTTGGCCGTGGCAAGCCGACAGGGAAAGTGTTTCATGCTAAACCGGTCACCGCTTCACGTGTCCATGTCAACTGTATCTCTGCCGGAGAAGCTCAAGAGGATCCCAACGTCGTTCTCGGTACGCTCCTTGTTAATTGCCACCCGGCATCTGTTCTTTTCGATACAGGAGCCTCTCATTCTTTTATATCCAAAAATTATGCTCGTTTGCATAACGTTGCATTCTGTGACATGCCAACCTCTATGGTAATTCAAACCCCGGGATCCAAATGGCAAACTTCTAGAGTAAGCCATGGAAACGAAATCCAAGTCGACAGACTTGTTTTTCTCGCATCTTTGATAGCCCTTAAATCTTCAGATATTAATATCATTCTGGGTATGGACTGGATGTCAGCTCATCATGCCCAAATTGACTGCTTCTCTAGGACTGTTCAACTTACCCATCCTTCGGGGAAGATAGTCAATGTCTTGACCCGAATAGCCAAGCGACAATTATATTCTCTTAACGCCAGCCCCTTGCCAGACCTTGAGGACATTCCGGTAGTCCGTGACTTCCCGGATGTTTTTCCAGAGGAATTGCCAGGTGTTCCACCTGACAGGGATGTTGAGTTCGTAATAGACCTCATTCCAAGAACCGTTCCGATTGCTAGAAGACCTTACAAGATGGCACCACTAGAACTAGCCGAGCTTAAGAAACAACTCGATGAATCCTTGAAAAAGGGTTTCATCCGCCCTAGTTCATCTCCATGGGCTTGCCCCGTCCTATTCGTCAAGAAGAAGGATGGTACGGACCGGATGGTTGTAGATTACCGACCTGTCAATTTGGTCACAATCAAGAACAAATATCCACTTCCCAGGATCAACGACCTGTATGATCAGCTCGCTGGATCCTCAGTCTTCTCCAAGATGGATTTGAGGTTGGGCTACCATCAAATAAAAATCAGAAACGGGGACATTCCCAAAACGGCCTTTGTTACTCGTTATGGCCAATACGAGTACACTGTCATGTCCTTCGGACTAACCAACGCTCCAGCCACCTTTTCTCGGTTAATGAACTCAATCTTCATGGAGTATTTGGATAAATTCGTCGTGGTTTACCTCGATGATATACTCATCTACTCCAAGAACGAGGAAGAACATGCCGAACATTTGAGGCTAGTGTTGAAGAAACTTCGAGAGCATCGCCTTTATGCCAAATTTTCTAAATGTGAATTCTGGTTGTCAGAAGTGACCTATCTAGGTCATGTAATATCTGGCAAAGGTATTGCTGTTAATCCTGAGCGAGTTCAAGCCGTCCTTAATTGGACTCCACCTGAATCGGTCAAGCAAGTTCGGAGTTTTCTAGGCTTAGCGAGCTATTGTCGTCGCTTTGTCGAGAACTTCTCCAAAGTTGCTAAACCTCTAACCGAACTCCTCAAGAAGGATAAAAAGTTCGAATGGACTCCACATTGTGAGCACAGCTTTCAGGAACTGAAAAGACGCCTGACCTCTGCTCCCATACTGGTACCACCAGACTTTTCCAAGGACTTTGTTATCTACTGCGACGCCTCGCGACAAGGACTAGGTTGCACTCTTATGCAAGATCGACACGTAATTGCTTACGCTTCACGGCAATTGCACCCACATGAGGAGAATTATCCTACTCATGATCTAGAGCTTGCAGCCGTAGTCTATGCACTTAAGACCTGGCGACATTACCTCCTCGGTAATCGTTGCGAAATATTCACTGATCACCAAAGTCTGAAGTACATTTTCACCCAACCGGATTTGAATCTCAGGCAGAGACGTTGGGTTGAATTGATCACAGACTTCGACTTAGGAATAACTTACACCCCAGGGAAAGCCAACGTCATGGCTGATGCGCTAAGTCGTAAATCTTATTGTAACAACCTGATGTTACAACAAAGTCAACCGCTTCTCCATGAGGAATTTCGGAAGCTAAACCTTCACATTGTTCCTCAAGGTTTTCTTTCCACCTTGGTAGCAAAACCTACTCTTACGGATCAAATCATCGCTGCCCAAAAAGCGAGATAAGGGAATATCTAAAATCAAAGAGAACATTGCTAGCGGAGGTGCTAGTTGTTTCTCCACAAATGATCATGGTGTTGTGTACTTTGAGAACCGTCTAGTGGTTCCCAAGAACCAGCATCTACGGCAATTGATCCTTAAGGAAGCTCATGAATCTCCTCTCACCATTCATCCCGGTAGTACTAAGATGTATCAGGATCTACGCCAGAGGTTCTGGTGGACTAGGATGAAGAGAGAAATTGCTCAGTATATTGCTAATTGCGACGTCTGTCGTCGTGTAAAAGCAGAGCATCAACGGCCTGCTGGCACCCTTCAACCTTAGCTATTCCTGAATGGAAATGGGATAAAATTGGTATGGATTTCATTACCGGTTTTCCCAGGACCAAGAGAGGGAATAACGCTATTTTCGTCGTGGTCGATCGTCTTTCCAAAGTAGCCCATTTCTTACCCGTTCGTGAGAGTATAACCGCTAGTCAGCTGGCAGATTTGTACATCTCCCGAATAGTGTCTCTCCATGGTGTTCCTTTGGAAATTAACTCGGATCGAGGAAGTCTTTTCACCTCTCGATTTTGGGAAAGTTTCCAAAATGCTATGGGGACTCGTCTCTCCTTTAGCACCGCCTTCCACCCTCAGTCGAGTGGTCAAGTGGAACGCGTCAACCAAATTCTAGAAGACATGCTTCGAGCCTCTGTTATCTCATTCGGAATGGACTGGGAAAAGTGCCTTCCATTTGCTGAATTCGCTTACAACAACAGCTATCAATCTAGCTTGGGTAAAGCCTCTTTTGAAGTTCTCTATGGACGACGGTGTCGAACACCCCTTAACTGGTCAGAGACCGGGGAAAGACAATTCTTTGGCCCGGACATGATTCAGGAAGCAGAAGAACAAGTTCGCATCGTTCGTGAAAAGTTGAAAACAGCCCAATCTCGTCAAAAGAGTCAATATGACCGAAAACATAAGGCTGTGACTTTCGAGGTTGACGAGAAGGCTTATCTTCGGGTCACCCCTCTGAAGGGAACCCATCGTTTCGGTATCAAAGGCAAATTGGCTCCTCGTTACATTGGACCTTTTCGCATTCTCGCCAAACGTGGAGAAGTTGCCTACCAGTTGGAACTACCTCCGCGCCTCTCCAGAGTCCACGATGTCTTCCACGTTTCTCAACTCAGGCGTTGCTTCTCGGATCCTATCCGTGAAGTGGACCACGAAACGCTTGATCTTCAAGATAATCTTACATATCGAGAGTACCCCATTCGTATCCTCGATCAGGCCGAACGTACCACCCGACGTCATAATATCAAGTTTCTCAAAGTTCAATGGTCGCACCATTCTGAGGATGAAGCAACTTGGGAAAGGGAGGATCGTCTTCGACTCGAGTATCCCGCCTTCTTCCCTGAGGAACCCAGATCTCGGGACGAGATTCTCTTGAGTGGGGGTGAGTTGTCACATCCTAGTTAGCCATGCATTAGAGTGTTGCATCATGTTTACTCTTTCATCAGAAACTTGAAATGGGGATCTGTGAAACCCTCAGAATCATTTTGAAAATGACCCAAATAAAAATTTCTCCAAAAGGGTCCAAGAAAATGCTCATGTTGCTCTCTGAAAATATTGGACAGAGATAAAAATCAAACCAATATTTTTAAGAGCTCATAGGTATTTATTTTGGGCATTTGGAATTAATGCATAAATATTTGCATTGGAAATATATTAATTATATATATTAATATATGTCCAAATATTATGCCATTTATAAAAGAGCTCTGGAATAATATATATAGCTCCTGCAAAAATTGGCATAAGTTAAATAAATGATTTAATATATTATTTAAATCAAAACAAATGTCAGAAATTAGAAAACAGAAAATAAATAACAGGAGGAGCTTACCTGGGCTCCTCCACTGTGCGGCCCAGCCAGCTGGCTGGCCCAGCCAGCAGCCGGCCCAGCCCACCTCCCTCCTCTGTCGTCTTCGTCCCGACAGAGGGAGGGGAGTGTGGCCGGCGCGCGCGCGCGCCACCGCGCCACGCCACCTCTCTCCCTGCTTGCCTGCCCTCTCCTCCTTGCTCGATGCCCCGGACGACGCCACGCCTCCCCCCTGCTCTCTCTCACTCTCCCCCGGCTCTTCCCTCCTCTCCCTCGCTCTCTCTCTCACACGGCCGAACACCACCCCCGCCGCCGTTCGCCACAGCAGCCGTCTCCGGCCACCCCTCGCTCCCCCCGACTAGCTCAGGAGCTCCGCCACGACCCCCTCTTCCCTCTCCACCGACCCACAGCTCCACGGAAGCCCTGCATCACCGCCACGTCGCCGTTCCCCTCTTCGGGCTCCAACCATCATCGCCGTCGAATTCGCCGTCCCCAGCGCGTCCCCGAGCCCGCTTCGACGCCCACTGCAACCGCGGTGAGCCCCCGGGTCGTTTCCCCCTTCTCCCCTGGTCTCTTTCGACCTCTAGGCCGTAGCCCCGTCTTGGCCGAGAACTCCACGCCGCCGGCGAAGTCGCCGTCGTGGCCACGGTCACCGTAGCACCCAACCGAGCACACCATCCTGCTCCACACCTCACCAGGAGCACGTAGCACACACCAACGCCTCCCCAAACCCCCTGCAACGCCGATTCCGACCGCACCCGAACTCCGGCGGCCGCAGCCGAGCTCGCCGTCGTCGACTCCGGCCACCCCAGGCTCGGCCACCACCACCGTTCGACGCGCGGGAGCAAGGGCTCTCCAACGAGCCCAAGCACGGCCTCGCCCGTGCCCTGTAGCGCGATCCCGCGTCGCGCCGCCGTCTCGGGCCTCGCCGGCGTCATGTCGCCGGTGGGTTTGACCCACTTTGACCACGGCAGGAACCCCCCTGAGTCCCTGACAGGTGGGCTCAGCCCTGTAGCTAATTAGGATTAGCGCTAACCACTGTTAGTTAACCCTCTGACACTGACCAGTGGGCCCCAGCGCCACTAATCCCTAATTAGGATTAATTTAATTCTGTTAAATCCCCCTGTCACTGACGTGTGGCCCCCACACGTCAGGTTTGACCCCAGCCAGCCACAGTTGACCACTGACGTCATGCTGACGTCATGCTGACGCAATAATTATAATTTCTGGATTTAATTTAAATCAGGAAATTCCAGAATATTATTTAAACTTCAAAAAATCATAACTTTTATTCTGTAACTCCAAATTGGACAATTTATATATGAAAAATGATCAGAAAAATCCAATCTATCCATCTGTACTATTTTCATGCATGATCAAACAAGTTAAATTGATGTTTTAAGCAGAACAAGAAAAGGCACTTTAAAAGGCCATATTTGAATTTGAAATTTGAATCCTTGATTCAAATTTGTTCAAACCCTTCTGGTTTTAGTTGCATTAGCCCAATACACTCATTTTGCCATGTTTCATGCATGCATCATATTGTTGCACATTGTTTGGTGATGGTTGTATATCGGTGTTCTTTGCGGCAGGATCTGTCCCCGAGGAGTACCGTGATTACCCTAACGAAGAACCGTATCAGTGCATCGAACCATCAGGCAAGCAACCAACCATTTGATCATATCGATACAATCCCATGTTCTCGCACCTGCTCTCTTTTACTGCATTAATACAACGCGTTTCAAACTGCTGTGTGCTACGGTAGTTGAACCCATTTCCTCTGCATGACCTGTCATTGCCACAGTAACTAGATGAAACCCACTAGCATGTGTAGGAGTTGATTGAGCCATATGTATGTGTTGTTCCTACCTTGCTATGCCTGCTATGCTTAGAGTCGTGTCAGGTCTGGTTCATCTGGGTGATGGGCTAGAGTGAAATGATTATGTCGGTAATGAGAGTGGTGTGGTGAACACGATTTGGTAAAGGTATCGATGAGAGGCCATGTAGGAGTACATGGTGGGTTGTTTCATTGAAGCCGACCTTAAGCACTGAGATCTGTATGTGTGATTTAAGATACAACTACTACCATGCATTGGGCCCTGAAATATGACCCCGCTCGACTTCTTATTCACCCTAGCCCTCTGTCCAGGAGTTGCACGTAGTTTCTGGTGTTTGTAGCCTACTGGAGGCCGTGGACAGCGCTGACCGTAGGGGTGGGCTGTGATGCGGTAGGTACGTGGCACGGTGTACCGAATACCCATTAGGTATCTCGGGAACCCTGTTCACATCGTTCGGGGCCGTATGGGAAACCTCGGCCGGACTCCCTGCGGATGGAACCCGAATAGGCGATAAACCTGGACTAGAGGCTTAAGTGTTTAGGTAGGTCGTGGTCTACACCCACGTCGGCTTTCGCTTGAAGTCTGCCGAGCACATGTCGTGTGCAGACGCTAAGTGGTGGAAACATGTATGAAGAAGTACACCCCTGCAGGGTTATCATAATCTATTCGAATAGCCGCGTCCGCGGTAAAGGACTACTTGGTTGCCGATACAGTTCATAGACAAGTAAATGGAAACTACTAAAAGCCTCAAGATAAGTGTGAGTGCCGAGGATGGCTCTTCCGTAGGAAGACGGAGGTGGATCCTCGGTAGTGTATTGAAGTGGTGAGTAGTGGACTCGTGTGCGCAAAACCATTTCAAGTTGAAGTATCGTAGGATAGTCTAGCCAAGAGTCAAAGCTGGCTTGCTGCAATAACTCCACCAACCCTTCTTGATACTATGCATGTATGTAGGATCTGATGTAAGTCTTGCTGAGTACCTTTGTACTCATGTTGCTATAATCTACATTTTTACAGAATACGCTGCAACCCCTTCTGATGGGTTCTATGTAGACGTTGACATCAACGAGTAGGCTAAGGACCCAGGTGGTGACCCTGAGCTTGTGATGGACCACGTAGTATAGCTAGGCTTTCCAAGCCTCTTTTATTTTACTAGCTGTCTGTACTCAGACGATGTACTTCCGCTGCTGGTTTGTATGACTGTATGACTTGTATGTTGGGTCGTGAGACCCGTACCTTTGTGAATGTTATGTATGGCTCCCTGAGCCTTAAATAAAGTACTTGTGTCGTAGAGTCATGTTGTGATGCTTCGTTGTGTTTGCACATATCGAGCATATTGTGTGTATGATTGAAATGCTTGGTATGTGTGGGATCTGACTATCTAGTTGTTTATCTTTAGTAGCCTCTCTTACCGGGAAATGTCTCCTAGTGTTACCGCTGAGCCATGGTAGCTTGCTGCTGCTCTGGAACACTTAGGCTGGCCGGCATGTGTCCTTCTTCGTTCCTGTGTCTGTCCCTTCGGGGAAATGTCATGCTTTGAGCACCGGAGTCCTGTTAGCCCGCTACAGCCCGGTTTACCGGAGTCCTGCTAGCCCAGTGCTACAGCCCGGACCCATTTGCTGATGACCGACACGTTCGAAGCTGGGTCATGGATGCCTGTCCCTGTAAGTCTGTGCCACTTTGAGTTTACGACTAGTCATGTCAGCCCGGGCTCTTTATCATATGGATGCTAGCGACACTATCATATACGTGAGCCAAAAGGCGCAAACGGTCCCGGGCAAAGGTAAGGCGACACCCGTGGGAATACCATGCGTGAGGCCGCAAAGTGATATGAGGTGTTACCGGCTAGATCGATGTGACATCGAGTCGGGGTCCTGATACTTTCTTAGTAGCAGCAGTATATGTTTATGCATTAGAATCAACATTACTTTGCTCTAAGCATTTTAAACGGGGTGGCAAAAAATTGTTAGGAAATTTTCCAGTTTGCTCGGTGAAGAGAGAAGCCTTTTCTTTCACAAGCTCGCCATAAGAATCTTTCAGTGATTCGAGTTCTTGATTAGTATTTAGGTGATCATCTGATAAACTCTCGTAATCGATCGAAAGAGAGTTATACAATTGGATAGATCATCACAGGTTGAAGAAAGAGCTTCGTGCTCTTCTGTCAACTCTTGATTTTTCTCCATCTCTTTGACTAGCAAGCCTTCAAATTTCCTTAGATTTTTTTTCAAGTCTTCCAAGAGCATCTTGTTGAGATTTGGCCAGCTAAACAAGCATAGCATAGACCACATTCTCCAGAGTGAATGCATTCAGGTCCATGGATTTTTGGCGTTTCGATGATACTTGACCCCTTGAAGCTTTTGCCATGAGGCAGAGTGTAGTTGGCTCGTCATCACTTGATGCATCATCATCAACATATGAATGGTTTGAGGATCCAAGTGATTCATATGTTACGAACGCATTGCCTCAGCCTAGATTTCTGTAGAAATCCACCTCATCTGATTCGGACTTTGAAACTACATCTTCGGGTTCCATTATCATTCCAATGCATGCACCAACTATCTAGGATATCCTCTTCATGTTGGATTCGATTGTGGCTTTCGCATGCACGCCAGTGACCGGTCTCTTTGAAGAAGGTACAGATGATTCATTTATCTTCGTGAGCATAGTTTCACAATTTGTTCGCACAAATCCTAAGCAGTTCAACGCATGCCATCTTCTCCTGGGCTTGACATCCAGTTCCCAGTTAGTATACTCTATAGTGTAATGACCATAAAGTTTGCACTTGTCGCGCTTCATGTCCAGCGGAGGCAATCTTCTTGAAGATCTTAATGATTTCGGATGCATTTGGTAGGCGTAGATTCTGTCTTCTGAGGTTGTTGAGGCGGTTAGTGAGCATTTCAAGTTCTCTTGTGATGGAGTGTTGATTTTTGACATCTTCTTCTTCGCGAGAACTTCCGTAGTTAGACAAAATTTCTCCTTCTGCTTCTGAAGAAGATTTTGATTGCCCTTTTTCTTGTTTCCACCAGTTCTTTGTGTATGACCAGTAGTTCCATAAATTCAAAGTGATCGAAGATCTTCATAACCAGATCTCTCTTTAATGTCAGAAACTATTGGATCAAAGGATTCTTCAAGGGAACTGAGCAGTTTATTGTGCACATCTTGATCAGTGATATCTTCAACTCCATGCTGATGTAGTCTATCGACTATGTTGCTTAGGCAACCAGTGAGCTCCATGACACTTTCACAAGGCTTCAGAAATGAACAAACATGGCACGAAGCATATCAGTGTGAGCATGAGTTCTTGCAACATATTCTTCATGAACATTTTTTATGGCATCCAGATTTGTTTGGTTGTCTCTAGTCTTCTAAACTGAATGAATGCATTTATGGAGATGTTATCACATATCATATCCTTCGCTAGTGCATCCAATCGAATATTTGCTTCATCATCAGGAATAGGTGTTTCTGGATGTAGAATGATGAATCCATTCTCCACAATCTGCCATAGTTCTTCAGTGATAGCTTTGATTCCAATCTTTATTCCACCTTGCCAGTAGAGATAGCCATTTCCATTGAATCTAGGAAAACTTTTAGAGTGCCTAGATCTACCTGCATGCGACATACTCAAAACTCCAAAGCGGCTAGACCTTTGATAATCAGATACAAGGAGACCTTGCTCTGATACCAATTGTTAGGACCAAGAGTATATCGGCCAGAAGGGGGTGAATGGGAGATTCAAAATTTCTTGTGAAACTTTGAACCAAAACTAAACACAACAGCGGAATAAACTGAGTAGATAAGACACCGAAGATAAATATGCTAAATTGAACTGAAAGACAGGTATAGAGGTGGCTACGCAAATCTTTCGAGGAAAGGCAAGATAATCATTCGGGAATAATAACTCACAACTTTCGAAATGACGATGGAAGCATAGTATGCTAACAGAATGAAAAGCATGACAGAGGGGACAACAGTAACAATTACGGACTGGGTTGATAATGAATTAATGAGAGAATGAACGACAACAGAGTCACAGAACAAGATGCAGACAACGAAAGAAAGTGTGAAAGAATGAATAGCATGCAGGACATATGAGGTCACACGAAAGTAAACATTATACTGCTAAGGATACATGATTATGACAACTATAAAACCAAAGTGCATTGAAGATAAACTACTGAAGGAATTACAGTAGAGTAGAAATGACAAGTGGTGCTCGATGGCGACAGAAGGATTTGGTAGACCAATTCGCCCTTTTTCAAAAGGAATGCATCTGGTTGGAGGGATTTGTGATTGAACACAGGAGAAAACCTCTCTCCGTCCTATTCTCCTTCAGTGGCTCTTAAAAGTAATAGGTACAAGAACTCTAACATAGATCTACTATGATGCTCAACCACGGTCTAAGTATTCAGCCCTTGATTTTCTCTCAGTGGATCTTAAACTCAAATCTCTCAAGAGGGGTGCTCAATCAATCTTCTTAGAATCTCAAGCAGAGCATGCAACACACAACGTTGGGGCGGGGTGGCTATTTATAGCCGCAACCTTCCCTAAAGGAAAATGCCCAAATTGGACACGCGACTCAGCCAATGGCCGAAAGACATGTTTCCAACGGTCGGATTTTGAGCACAACGGTAACATTCTTTGCGCGCAAGAAATTCTAACTCCTCGGTCTGAAAGATATCTCTTGCAGCACCCAAGAACATCATTTTGTGCTGACAGGTAATCATTCGAAACACAAAGAGATTCTCGGTCTTTCATAGGTTTTGGCTAAGCATTATAGCGGACCTAAGCTTCGGGAACCTATACCCCTCTTAATAGAAGGAGGTCCTATGACTCAAATAAGAGAAAGAAAGACAACAAAATGAATGTTACATCTTCACTTTGCCTTCAATTTTCCCGACTGCAGTTCTTCTTCCTCGGACACACCGAATGAATATTTTTTTGCGTCCGCAATATTTGTAAGAGATCAATTCCTTCATCACAATTTTCACGCTACCATTCCTTCTCAAAATGTAGCTATTCCTTTTCTGCAGTGCAGGCAATCTTCGGTGAAGTTCTTCGAACTTTAACGCCGAGCATAGCATTCTCTTCGGTCTTGCATGAACTATTTCCTCTTTGTGTGCACTAACAAACAAATCAGTCCATGCATGTTTCCGGCAACAATCTCCAAAACACATGGGGCAAGATATTGCACCAACACTTATAAATGCATGCACGCACGCTCTACCTCTGTGATTACATCCGAGATATTCAACTAGCACAACGTCGTGCGATTAACGAAGTCCTCATAGGAGCCTCGTAAATGTCAATATCTCCTTCTACTGAGAGCGAACATCGTCAAAAAGTCTAAATCCAAGAAAATACAAGCGCCACGGCCAAGTCTAGGATTTGAACCCAACTATATTGGTTCCACCACAAAGGACCTAACCATCTCAGCTACCCTCAGTTTAGGGTTAAAAAATGCAATTAAAGGATGGACGTTACACTTCACGACAAGTCTAGGGGCAAGAAATGCACTTATCTAACAAAATAATGATACGCTTGTTGTTGGTGTATATATCTCATGTGTGTTCATTTTTTTGTGGGATTTTTTTGATCTATTCATCAAACATCATGACAGTTCAAAGAACACGAGGAGTTACATTCATGTCTGTAGACTATCTAGCGACGACTACAAGCACTAGAGCGAAGCAAAAGTGCGCCAACGTCATCGCCCCTCCCTCGCCGGAGTTGGACAAATCGTATTTTAGTGGACAGTCGAAAAGTCGCTATGCTATGGCCCCAAAGGACTGGTGCCCAAGAACAACAAGCATCATTGATGAAGAGAAGCATAGATAGGAAGGATCCAAATTGTAGACGCGACATAGAGGAACGAAGATCAAATCCACGCAAATCTACCAAAGACAAACACCGACATAATCCCGCAAGATCCATCGGGACGCGAGACGCACTGCTGGGGTGGAGGATAGGCAGGTAGAACCTTATTTCATCTTCAGAGAGCCACCGTCGCCTCGCCTTCCTTAGTAGAACACCTAAAATACACCTAAAACAAAGCATGAGCCCTCTCGCCAGCAAGGGTCGAAATCCACGATGCCTCCATGGCCCTAAGAACACAAAATACGAGCCAGATGAGCGGCGACGCCGACAGGAGGTGGGGAAAACCAAAATACCCGAGAGCCTTTCTTTCTTTCGCAAGATGAAAGAAAACACATGTACCACATGTGTTCCTTTCAGTAGGATACAACTATAAATTCTATTTGTGTATGCATGTTATGCAAAAATAAACAGGGAAACAACAAAAATGTTTGAAGATGCAGATGCTCATACATATGCATATGCATATGCATATACTATCAATTCAATGAACGCGCGCACACACACTCTACCCCTATGAGCATCTCCGAGAGACTGAGCCGACACATCATCTTGAGATTGACGAAGACACCACTGGCGCCTTCATAGTCGACGGAAACATCTCCTCCCACTAAATGAATATCGTCAGAAAGTCAGAAATAAATCCTGAAAATGGGAGCACCAATGTCAAGTCTATGAATAAACCTTGATGGACTGGTTCCACCATAAAAAAACTAACCATGTGAGTTTGTCTCTCGCAGCAGTATATGGCTTTGTTACTAAGGTGAAATATATTTTCCTAACCATAAACTAAGCATGTACTCCCTCTTTTTTTTTGCACTCCGTGTATAAAATTTGTCTGGAGTCAAACTACATGAAGTTTGACCAAATTTATCTTATAAAATATCAACATTTCAAATAAAAAAGTTATATAGTGTGAAAATTAATTCATTGATGCATCTAATGATATTGATTTTATGTTGTGCATATTGATATTTTTTCTTATATAGTTGATCAAACTTTATGAACTTTGACTTTAGACAAATTTATATGTAGACTAAAATGAAACGAAGGAAGTACCTCACTTCACCATTAGAGCATCTACAGACGGGCGTCTCAAACCCGCCTCATATGCCTGGGTGGGCCGCTCGGTCACCGTCCGGTCATGATTTTTCGACCCAGACGACCCCCTCAAACGGGCCTCAAATACCCGGACCGACCGACACCCCTCGTATCCAGCCCAAATATGGGGCAGATATATGGGGCGCCCGGGCGCGTCTGTTTTGTCGGACCCGATAGCCCAACCCCACAGCAAAATGCACCAAATCCACCCCTAAGACCTATCGGCTCCATTTGCAATCTCCTCTCTTCTTCCTCCTCCATGTTGTCCGTCTGCAGCTCCGCTGTCGTGCGCGCTCCCAGCCGCTCCTAGCCTATGCGCCGCCAGCTCCGGCAGAGCAGTCCTCTCTCGTGTCCTCGTCGCGGGGACGTCGTCGCCAGCCCAGACACCACCACCGTACATGCGGCAATTATGTGGCTCTGCCTTGCGCTTAACGTGTTCGACACATTGTCCGACCGGTTTTATTTTATTTTATTAGGGAACATGATGGACCGACGGAGCTTGATCAAATGATTCAAGATGAGTTCTTTGATTCCTCGGATTCGGACGAAGAATTAGACATGATCATGCTCATGAGCATGCAAGAGGAAATGGACCGGGAAGTGGATCATATTCTCAACTTCAATGGCTCAATCAAAGGGAGAAGAGTGACCAACCGGGATAGGGTGTCCAGAGCAAAGCTATTGCACAGGGACCACTTTGCTCCCAATCCTACTTTCTCGATGATCCATGGCTTTGTCGCTGTTTTCGCATGTAGAAACCATAATTTTGCGCGTTGTGAAGGGAGTGGAGGCACACGATGACTACTTCAATCTCACAAGGGATTGTTGAGGACAACTCTCTTTCTCTGAAGCAGAAGTGCACAACTGCTCTGAGCACTTGGTACTGTTGCAGATGCCGTTGGTGAGATGGTCAGGATGGGGGAGATCACGTGCTTGAAGACCACTGTCAAGTTTGCCCGCGCCGTGGTGGAAGTGCTTGGACCTGAGTCTCTGAGAGAACCGAATGTGCATGACATGGAGAAGTTGTTGGCTACTGGGGAGGCAAGGGGGTTTTCAGGAATGCTCGAATCAATTGATTGCATGCATTGGGAATGGAAGAACTTCCCAAAAGGTTTGTGGGGAATGTATCAAGGTCACACCAAAGAAGCCACCATCATACTAGAAGTTGTGACATCATATGAATTATGGATTTGGCATGCTTTCTTTGGAATGTCGGGTTCTCACAACTATATCAACGTGATTCAACGATCTCCGGTGTTCAGGAGGCTTTGCAATGGGTAATCACCGTCGTGCAACTACACCGTCAACGGTCGAGGCTACAACATGGGATACTATATTGTTGATGGTACCTATCCTCAGTGGGCGGTGTCTGTGAAGATCGTATCCGAACCGCATGGCAATAAACGAGCCACTTTGCAACAATGCAGCAAGCGGCTAGGAAGGATGTGGAGAGGGCATTTGGTGTGCTTCAAGCTCGTTGGAGAATTGTTAGGAGCGCTGCAATGATGTGGTAATCAGAAACTTTGTGTCAACTGGTGACATGTTGTATTATTCTGCACAATATGATTGTCGAGGATGAGGGTGATGGTGTAGCCCAAACCCATGATTTTGAAGCACCTGGAGAACAAGTTGAAATCCGGAAGATTAAGATGCGGTCCGGCTTATGAACTTTTTGCAGATGCATCAGAATCTTCGAGATCATGAGGTGCACATGCAGCTACTCAATGATCTTGTGGAGCACATGAACCCATAAAAAAACCAAATAGCTAATGCTTGAGTTGTGTACTTAAAATAAATTTTATGTAAACACTACCAATGCTCGGTACCAACATTTGTTATGTACGTGCGACATCGGCTTTTTATGATCGACGTGCATGGATATGGGAGTCCGGATTTAAGATATGTGGATGCCGGTAGCGAAATATGAGGGACCGTCCAGACGCGTCCGCGGATGCATAGCTGTCGAATTTGCCTAAGTCCAATTAAAGATGCTCTTAGAAGTCAAGAAAGATGTAGGCCTTTCCACCTAGGCCCTCTATTTCCATCAGTCCACAAAGTACCGAGCATCTAATCGCGGTGACTTTTGCAAAGCCGGTAGGGTGGCGATTTGTTTAGCTACAAAGTTAACCGCCCCCCGTCGTTTGACCGAGATTCTCTCCCCCGCGCGATCGACCTGACACCGTCAGCCCGCGCCCGTTGCCATGCCATGCGCACCCCAAAGTACATAAACAGTTGCTGCGGAGTAGTAGTACGCTACGCATGGGCGCCGGCCGACGGAGAGCATCATCCTGCGCTCGCCCATTGGACCGCCGTCTCCGAGCCTTTTAACTAAAAAGAACAGGGCGGGACGCCAGGACACATGGGGCGGAGGACGCGCGGACACGTACCGGCGGGGGGCGCGGCGCGCAGAGAGAAAGAGAGAGAAAGCGCGCGGGCGTATTTGCCGCGCTGGTACGTGGCGTGCGCGCCGGCCGGCCGCCGACGGCGGGCGGGGCGGGCGGGGCGTGGAAAGGTGGCGGCCGAGCGAGCGTGGTGCGCCGGTGGGAATGCGTGACAAACCGAGGGCTACGGATGGATGGTGCTGCCACCTTTTTTTGCTTGATTAAATTATTGCTGTTCCGATACGGCCAGATGATCCTGCGCTGCGTTTTTCAAAAGTTTTTATTTGCTCGCGGATGACGCAACGGACCTGACCCGGTGCTTCTTGTCCAAGCAAAAGTCCATCTTCACCACCGTTCAAAAGGTGAACATGGAACGACTGCGTTGCGTTTGACCAAGTACTTTCTTCATCCGAAATTAGTTGATGCTCAATGCATCTACATACATCGGTTTTGATTCCGGGCGGAGGCAGTGGTATATACTCCTACAATACAACAGGGAACGGATATACTCTACCAGGCCAGAGCACTGCTGTACATCGTCAGTACTGGGCATGTTCCGTCTGTGAAACTGGAGCGCGCCGCACACAGAAAGCGACCTGTGCCGCGCTGCTGCTGTTAAACGCTGCGCGCAGATAGTAGATTGTTTGTTGCACCTTTCTCTCCACCACACAGGCACAGAGGCAGTGAGGCACACAGGCTCTCCTCTCGCACTCGCACTCGCACTCGCACACGACAGACAGAGGGGCAGGAGCGCGCCACCCCACCCGTTTCCCTGTAAAGTTCTGCCGCACCCGCACACATCAAAAGACTAAACGGATAATTAGCCCGCCTAATCCTTCCCAGTATACCACGATCAAACAGAGGAAGAAATACTATGCCCCTATTCTAATCTAACCAAAAAGTATCATCGCGCCTGTGCTGCAGCGCTGCTGCAAAAGGGCCTGCGGTTTTTCCATGGTGAGCAGCAGCAGCAGCCGGAGCAAGTTTTTAACATATTATTACTGGTGCGTCGAAGCCAAGAAAAAGAAGAGCAGACGCAGAGGAAAAGGCTAGAGAGAGGGAGAGAGAGATACTGCTACTGCTACTACGTCCTGCCCACACCACGTTGAGTCATTGACATTGCGACGGACGGAGCAAGCAGGAGGAGGAGGCGGCTTTGGCAGTCGCAGGCAGAGAGCAGAGAGCAGAGCAGAGGCAGAGCGGCCGAGGAGGAGTTGATAATAATACCACCATCCCTTCCATGGTTCACACGCCACGGCATCACCATCATTGCCGCCTCCCTCCATATCCCCTTCTTTAATTGCTGCTGCTGCGTTTAAGCCTCCCCCACACCAACCCAACCCAACCGCGCCTCTCTCTTCCCCTGCTGCCGCTGCGCTGCGTACTGCTGGTGGGTTTTTTCATCCGTGCTCTGCTTCCCGCTGCTTCTCTCTCGCGCCGTCCCGGGGTGCCAAGCAAGTGCATGGGAAGAAGAAGAAAGCACCCAGCCTGAGCGAGCGTCAGACAGACAGTGAGGTCTTCTGCGAGGGCGTGAGGGAGCTAGAGGCGGCCGGAGAGGGAGGGAGCGAGAAGATGAAGTTCATGAAGCTGGGCTCCAAGCCGGACGCCTTCCAGTCCGGCGGCGCCGACGTCAGGTCAGTCACCCTCTTCCCTTCTTTTTCTTGTCTTGTTCATCTCTGGCGTTGCGTCCATCTCTAGCGTTGCTTCCTGCTCAAACTTTGGATGGGTTTTCCCTGCGCCGTTTGGTGTCTTACGTTTCTTGCTCGCGCCGCCGCTTCTCCGGTTCATGACGGCGGAGCAGAACCTCTTCTCGTCCATCTCCTTCGCCTCTTGTTCTACACGTAGCTAGGCGCGTTTCCCCGCTAGATTCTTGTCACAGACACCGTCGTCCTCTTTCTCCTGCTGGTTGGTGCTCCCGGTGAGATTCTTGCAGGCTTATTCGTGCCGTGCGTCCCTTCGGAAGAGCAGAGCTTCTAGAATGGCGGTCGTTCGGGAACCGCTCTTCTTGCATCACCACCTTCTTGCTCCGACTGTCATGCTTGAGTGCGTCTCTTCCTCCTGTACCAGCTTATGTGGAGTTTTTGGCCTCGCATTGCGCTTGGATCTTGGTTATTAGACCCTGTTCGATTGCTAATGCGCCATAAAGATGATCTTGCTCCAAAATACGGCTGTTTTGCTTCGAGTCACGGCGTGAGTTGACTATTGGTTCTTGGGAAGTGCAGAGTGCTAGGCTGTGTGCGCCGTTTCTATCCCTACCAGTTTCTGCCTTGTCTTGTCCCCTCTGCCTGCCTTCTTTTGTTTATGCTTCCTACATGTGTGGCTCTCTACGCTTCTCTCAACTGGATCTAGCACTATGATACTAGTAGCAGAATGGAGTTTCTCCAACTGATCCCTCGAGCTGGCATTCCTTGTTTCTCTCGGGATTAGTTGTTCGTGTCCGTTCCATTGTCGCCACCCTCCCCCCTAGCCTGTTATACGGTTCAGTTTACAGTGATGAGCAGTCCTCTGATTAAAAAAAAAATCTTGTTGTAATGTGCTGTAGTTCATTCATCCTTGGGTCTCATTTACTTGAAATGTTCTTGCATCTTTTTCCCGGCGTCCGTCAGTCCCATGGCTGCCTTTCACCTTCATGTAGATTGCTCTGCATCATTTGCTCGCCCAAAAGAATGATTGACTTCCTTTTCTCTTTTAAATCCGAACATGCAGCACTTGTTTTCTCCCCTCTTTGCTAGTGCGGAATAGATCTGAGTGCTAGGAGCAATGCGCTGAGCGCCAGTATATTAATATAAGGTAGATGCCACTACGCCCTGCTGTTCGTCTTGGGCAACTTGGTTAAAGTTGGCCGGGGTTAAGTTATTGTCAAGGAAGGAAGAAAACAATTGTCATCTCCCCATCTCACTAATCATTGATCAGGCCTCACTTTCCCTCCGGTTAATCTAAAGAATCCAGCATTCTTTTCTCTGAATGCCAAGTGCTGGTGGTAAAAAAGAAATGGGTTTAAAGCAGAGCTTGAGCCTGACATGTGTATCTTCTTGGCAAGGTGCTTTTGTGGCCAGTTAACTAGATGAAGAAACATTGGAAAGGGATGGTTTCAAGCTCAAGTTGAGAGCCTGTGAGATTTCTGGACCTTGTTAATCACTAATGATTATCAGTGGCCAGCTGATCGCATGCATACGTGTCCTGTTCACCAACTCCGGACTCCTAGTGCCCTGCTTCTTCCCTTTGCTGAACTGGGATAACTGGAAAGCGAGCCGCACAGTCTAGTTTAACTGCCACTGCATGTTTTTCCTCCATTATTGATGTGTTGAGGATGTAGTGGAGGTCTTTACAGCTTAGGATAAGCTTCATGTCTACGCTGTTGTCGTGTGTTTGGAGACAGCGACTAGTCATGGTTTATGGGTGACAGTCGATACGTTGGTCGGGCATGTGTAATCGACCGCGTTAACGTAATCTCAGATGTTTTTTTTTTATTCAGATAGTTTTGAAATTTTCCTGAGCTTCTCCACCATTGATACATGTTGCATAAGCAAAATTGGTATGCGTGATTTTGCGGTGAAAACCTTGTAGGAGCCTTGTAGAAGCATTAGGCGGGTAGAAGAACTACTTGTATAAAACTAAATCTCAGCAATGCTACCATGGCTACAAAAGAGTGTTTCTGTGTTCTGTTTCGCAATATGATATGCTTACAAGTTTGTTGATACGCGCAGATTGGTGGTCTCTGACCTTGCAACAGATGTCATTGTGCATATCGGTGAAGTCAGATTCTACTTACACAAGGTCAGTGTGCTAGTATTTTCAGCAATTTTTGCTCAAGTCAACACTAAGCATTTATATTTGCTTCTACAAATAACGGCAAGGGTGGTGGAAGTAGATATGTGTTACATCCTGGAGTACGTAGTTCTTCAGACATAGAATGTTCAACTGTCGGGGTCTCTTTGTCATGCCATCAAGAGTAGTAACATCATCAACATTTATGCTTCACGTCTGATTGCTGTTGGGCTGTCTCTTTCCAATCTACTGGGTCCTGTTTCACGCACAAATTATTTTCACTGCCAAGCTGATTATCAACACCACCTTAAAATATTTTTGATGGTCTAATAGACTGCCTTTGGCAATCTAACCAAACAGATCAAAGAATCATCCATTACATTTATGTTACCATTCTTCAGCCTAACAACACCTTGTAGCAACCCTATGCCGTGTATTTCTTAACAAGGTCTGCTTATAGCTTAAAGCCTTAAACTAAAGAAAGTGATTTGTGTTGTCAAATTGTGTTGAATCAAGTAAAACCTACCTACATGGAACACTTCAGTACTTAATATTGGTGCTGGTAAACTTTAGTTTTACCAGGGCGTCAGTTAGCTATTTAAAACTTGCCCAAATTTTAGTGTTGTTTCAGACTCCCATGACAATATTTCAACTGAAAACAGTGCTGAAGGAAAGAATACCCTGATAGCATTTGCATAGATACAAGCTTAATCATTTTCATCAAGTGTTTGGCATTTTGTCACCGAGTGTTATAATCACCAGTGCTGCATTATGTAAATGATTTATTTTCTAGCTGGTGACAACTCATATGCAGAGCAATATCTGATTATCATTCATGACTGAAAATTTGCGTCTGTGTTGATTGTTGTATGCAGTTTCCCCTTCTGTCCAAGAGCAGCAAGCTTCAGAAGCTAGTCCTTAAGGCTACTGAGAAAGGGACAGATGACGTCCACATAGATGATTTACCGGGGGGAGCGAAAGGGTTTGAAATATGTGCAAAATTCTGCTATGGGATGGTTGTCACCCTCAGTCCCCACAATGTTGTTGCAGCAAGATGTGCAGCAGAGTACCTTGGAATGACTGAGGAAATGGACAAAGGGAACTTGATATTCAAAATCGAGGTCTTCATAAACTCCAGCATCCTCCGGAGCTGGAAAGATTCGATCATTGTTCTCCAGAGCACGAAGGCACTATTACCTTGGTCTGAGGAGCTAAAGGTTGTCGGTAGATGTATCGACGCCATTGCTTCAAAGACGTCTGTGGATCCTGCCAATGTATCCTGGTCATACAGTTATAATAAGAAAGGAGTAGCCTGCACTGAAATAATTGAGCCGGCAGGAAAAACATCGGTAGCTCCCAAGGACTGGTGGGTTGAGGACTT
Organism: Triticum aestivum; assembly: GCF_018294505.1. Classification (NCBI taxonomy): domain Eukaryota; kingdom Viridiplantae; phylum Streptophyta; class Magnoliopsida; order Poales; family Poaceae; genus Triticum; species Triticum aestivum. Next base: position 400,837,144 of record NC_057807.1, read on the forward strand.
GTGTGAATTGGATGTTGATCTCTACAAGAGAGTGATGGTTGCTATCAAATCCAAGGGGAGGATGTCACCTGACTTGATAGGAGAAGCCCTCAAAGCCTATGCAGTTAGGTGGCTGCCAGACTCTTACGACGCGCTGGTCGCTGATGATTACATGAGAAGGAACCAATGCTTGGTGGAGACCATAATATGGTTGCTGCCTTCAGATAAGAGCTCAGGTTGCTCTTGCAGGTTTCTCCTGAAGCTGTTGAAAGTTGCTATATTAGTTGGGTCTGGAGATCATGTGAAGGAGGAGCTCATGAGAAGGATCAGTTTCCAGTTGCACAAAGCTTCGGTGAAGGATCTCTTGTTGCCTGCTGCTGAGCCCAGTGATGGCATCCATGATGTTCGGTTGGTCCATAATCTTGTTCAGAGATTTGTTGCAAGAACCGCATTGTCTCACAATGGCGATTTCGTCGAGAAATCTGATGAGAAAATGATCGAGCTCAACTTTGAGCAAGAATCCACTTTGGCTCTAGGGGAGTTGGTTGATGGGTACCTATCTGAAGTAGCTGCAGATCCAGACCTTGAATTCTCCACCTTCGTGGAACTAGCTACGGCGGTGCCAGAAGCAGCTAGACCTGTTCATGACGGGTTGTACTACGCGGTTGATGCGTATATCAAGGTATGTTCAATGCACTTGATGAACCTAAATTTGCTCAATGGTTGCTGTCAGTACTTTCTGCTATACCATGAATGGACATTTGATGCTAATAAACTTACAAATCTGAAACATAGTTATGCTAGTCTTTGATAAGCATGGAAGCAGACTTGATAAATCACCTGTATGCTATCTCACCTTTAGAAGACCATAACCGCACCTGATCATTTGCTTCTTTTTAACCAGGAACATCCAAACATAAACAAAGCTGACAAAAAGAAGATTTGCGGCCTGATAGATGTCAAGAAGCTTTCCACAGATGCATGCGTGCACGCCACACAAAACGACCGCCTGCCTCTCCGGGTGGTGGTGCAGGTCCTCTTCTTCCAGCAGCTGAGGGCGGGTTCAAGCAGCGCGGTACCTCTAACTGACGGCGGAGAGAATGCTTGTGCAAAGCCTGCGCAGGAACAAAGTGAGCACTGTGAAAGGCGGATACCCAGGCACCCGAACAAGCTGGATAAGCAAGTGACAGGCCTAAGCGCAGGAGGAGAGGGTGAGGACCGGCACGTCGAGCTCAGGGGAAGCAGAAACAGCTTCAAGGACCAGGTGGTCGGCAGAAACAGCTTCAAGGACCAGGTTGTTGGCAGAAACAGCTTCAAGGATCAACTGGGAGGCCTCCTGCTGCAGTCACGGTCGAGGAGGATATTCGACAAGCTATGGAGCAGCAAGGGGCATGGCGAAAACGGCAAGGGTTCAGAGACGTCCGGCAGCTCACAGAGCCCGCCATCGACGGCAAAGCCCACGGAAGTGAAGCCCTCTCCTCTCCCCCCTCTTAGGAACAGAAGGTATTCTGTTTCATAGGCCTCTTCTTACTCCTCCGGCCTCTTGGTTTAGTTTAGCTTTGGGTTAGGTTTGTACAGGAAAGAGAAGTTCTCAGCTGATGCTCACCATTTTTGTTTGCTCCCTGCTCTGGTGAATGAAGAGAAAATATGTGAGGGAGGACTGTAAGCAGCTCAATATGCTGCTTTCTGCATGGTTATCCAAGTCATAGGCCCGTAGCTTACCAGTGTATCTTAACTGGAGGAAAGATCTTAGGAGGGTTGGTTCTTCTCTGAAATGTTTATGAAGAACAAGATAAAAGGGTTTGTGTAAACACTAGTTCTCGTGTCTAGAGCAGAATAATACTCCCTCCTTTCGTAAATGCAAGTCTTTTTTAGAGATTTCAATGCGGACTACTGAGTGTCGACTCACTCATTTTACGTCATATGTAGTCCGTAGTGGAAATCTCTAGAAAGACTTACATTTAGGAACGGAGGGAGTATCAGATTGCAGGACACAAAGAACATGGATTACAATGATTGCACGAGTATATTTTTCATTTGAGGTGGATGTAACCCAAGTGGCTTCTAAGCCATAACTGATTCTGCCATCTCAGATCAGAATGTTTTCAGGATTCCGCGAAACCCCAAATCAATCTATCTGCATTTAGCCCTAAATGGAACTTGCAATCTTGAATTCAGGAAAGAGTGACGAAACACAACCCAAAATTCAGATGATACATGGATCTTACTACGCAGCAGAGCTAATAACTGAGGCGGGTAAACTTGAGTAGTTTTGTCAAATCATATAGGCAGATAACATGGAAGACAGCCCCTCCCACTAAGCAAAGCTAGTTTGTTATTATCTCTCTGCAACACCAACACAGGTTCCATGCAACCAATGGTCACTTCTCTCAGGAGGCAAGCGTTTCCATTACAGCTTAACTAACTAGTAACCGCCCCTCAGAGCAAGGACAAGATGGAGGACCGAGCCACCTTCGATGTTGTAGTCCTTGGCAGTCTTGTCATCTGCAAGCTGCTTACCAGCATAAATCAGCCTGCAAGCAGAAAATAATTACATCCTTAGTCCGGGTCATCCAAATGCTAGACACTTACAAAGTATCCACCGCCATTGTTACAGATACGAGGAACAGAGAGGAGTTCATTCGAGCAGAACATATACATATAACACAGTAACACACGTAGAAAGATCGAAAGAAATTCAGGCTCTGTATACCTTTGCTGCACAGGAGGAATGCCTTCTTTCTCCTCAACGCGCTCCTTGATCCTATCAATCGTGTCAGTGGGCTCAATGTCGATTTCGATCTCCTTCCCAGTGAGAGTCTTGACCTTGATCATTGTGCCGCCCCTGAGCCTGAGGACCAAGTGAAGAGTCGACTCCTTCTGAATGTTGTAGTCAGCAAGCGTGCGTCCATCCTCCAACTGCTTGCCAGCAAATATCAAACGCTGCTGGTCCGGAGGAATCCCTTCCTTGTCCTGTGACAGTGCACAAAATGGCGTGTTAGTTCAGTTTCCACTGCTTGAAGTAGGCTAGCCTGCCACTTAACCAATGCAATGGCAATACAGAACTACATAGACAGTTTTCTGGATTCGGATCACAATGGTAACAGACGGTATGGTGCGCCATCGATCTATTTCAGAACCGAAGAATAGATGAGTGATTTGAAACAGAACACAGGTAACTTAACTACAAGAATGATACACATAAAAGGCAATGTCTCATCATTTGATATATTCTACTCTATCACAGGGAGCAGCACCAGCACAAGATACCAAGTGAGACATCCATGCGTTACAACAAAGCATGGACTGTATTCCTTTTCGTCATTTGTTACTGAATCAGATACCCACTATACAACACAATGATAGAATTTGCATACAACTCGTCTACTACTCAAGTCTCAGACTTCAAAAAGAGGTACTACCTGAACTGTTCTAATTTTGCACACCAGAACGGATTTGTATAATTTGACAGAAAAAGGGATGAACCCTTGGATGCAACTTTTAGGCGCAGCCCAGCAAAATAAACCCTACAGAGTTTGCTAAAAACGTCCCAGCATGCTTGCCCTAGTTCGAGCGATCCAAACTTCATCAGATAATTTCCCGGGCCTGCCCGAATAAACGCAAGGCAATCTGAAATCCTAACAAACATGCGCAGAAACAGCACACCATCTAAAAAACTAGGGCAGGACTAGCAGCGCGGACGCCCCCCGGACGGTATAGGGGCAGCGCATCAACGATTTACTGGACGCATCGCCCCAGCGAAATTAAACTAAGCCAATCAGCGGGTAGACCTAGAAAGGATCGGGAGGGGGGAGGGGGCGGCGGCGGCGGCGCACCTGGATTTTGGCCTTGACGTTGTCGATGGTGTCGCTGCTCTCGACCTCGAGGGTGATGGTCTTCCCCGTGAGGGTCTTGACGAAGATCTGCATCTCCTCGCGCTCCTGTTGCTCGTGCGCGAGGGAGTCAAGCTGGTCGCGTGCGGACGACGGAGCAGAGGCGGAAGCAGACGAAAACGAAACGAAAATCCTTTCTTTTCTCCACGGGTGGGTGTCTCTTCGGCTCGGGTCCGGCTGGATTTATTGGGGAAGTGCACATTTTTTTGTATTTTAGATCTCTATACTTTATATCCTACTCCCTCCGTCCCATAATGTAATAGAGTCAAAAAAACGTCTTACATTATGGGACAGAGGTTGTAGATTTTTTTTTAAATGTAGACTATCTGCAAAAAAAGACATGTTTGACTTTCAGTAAACAAAATATGCCCTACATTAGGGAACGGAGGGAGTAGAATTTTTATAGGATAGGATGTGTATCCTTAGAATTTTCTATATATATAATGTTTGATTTGTAGGATTATTAGAATCCTTAGAAAAAATATTCAAACGATTACTTTGCACACTATCTTAGAGGAAAATTTTCATCCTGCTCAAACCATTTTTTCACAATTATTTGCTTTTCGTGTGGTATTTAGCACTCTCTAGTCCAAATTTGTGTAGTTTGTTGATCCTATAGGATTAAAGTCCGCATGTCACACTAATTTTGCTCACCACAAAAGGACTCCCGGACAATTAGGTTTCCTCCTCCTCCCACCAGCGTCTCCGTCGGCCCACTCCACATCCGATGGCCTTTGGGCAGTGGAGGTGCGGAGGACCTCGGACCCTCACCGGCGGAGGGGCCCTGCTCTTGCTCTTGTTAGGTTTAGCGTCTTGGTTAAGGATGTGTGGTTGCGGCAATGTCCCTCAATAGGAGTAATGTCTTCCAAGTTTGATCCTCGACGATTGCTATTCGGGAGCGCTGGTCCTATGAGATTTTCGCACGATGACTTCCCGACCGTTACTACCATAAAGTTTGCCTAGCTCTAGTGAGGGAGGACGATGATTGTGGCGCTTCTTCGGCTCTCTCCAGTGCTTGTAATCGTCGTTAGATGGTCCATATATTTGGTTGTATTTTTTGTTATCTCTCGTGATCTCTATACTTATACTGTCATGATTTGATTATGAACTGATAAAAAATTTCACCAAAAATAAAAAAAAATTCTGTGAATCAAAGAGGCCCCAAGTTGGTTCGCAATTTTTTTTTCTTTCCTGCAACTCTTTTGGGAAAGAAGTTATTTTTTTTCTGACATCACCTACTGGCATACCCGTGCACACAAAACCCAGGGGCGCACAAACGAATCAGTTCGCGTGGTAGCGTTCGCGAACCAACGGTCTGCGTCGCACGTAAACTCGTCTACTCAAAGTTCAGCATCTGCTTACATACCACGCAGCCCCCGCCGCCAGAAATAAAAAGCTGACGGCGCGCACAACCCAGCTGCGTCCATCCACACGATACGAGCACATATTCCACAACACCGTGACCAGCAAACCGTGTGGTGCTGCTCGGTTCAGCCAAAGGAGGCAACAGGCGCCGGCAACAGAATTACGAACGGGGGACCGTAAGCAGTACTATGCTATCACGATAATTCAGTGGCCAGTGCAACCAGTGGACAGGAAGAAACAAGAATGTCTCCAAAAAATAACACCATTTGGAGAAGCCAAACACAGTACCACTATAACAAAATTTCATACATTATCTGTGGCATGAATGCCTATTAGGGGGAAAACATCCCTTCCCGCAAACTGGAATGCCCAGAGATGAAACTGTTAACTGACATTGTTCGTCGTCCAGAACCACAGGAGCAAGTCTAGAGCCGCTATGAACGTATCAGACGTTGAACCCTTCGGCTCTCAAGCATAGGCGATGGGCTTCGATCCACTTCCCGCACGCGTCCTCGCCATGCTCCACGATGCACTCGTCCCTCAGCCTCTTTGTGTCGGGGCAGGCGCAGCATATCTTCTTCTTCGGCTTCGTGTCAGGCGCTGGAGCTTGCCCGGTTTTTTCTTCTGCAGTTGGGGTAACGGTTGTTGCAGATGCACTGTTCCCCATCCCCTCTGAAATAAATCGTAATGGTACCACATCAGTGTCAACTGTCAAAACAAAACGAGGCAAGAAGACCAACAGCTCGATTGTTCAGGGATGAACCACAGGGGCTTTAGAACACTGAACCTGCTAGTATTTTAGAGGGTACACAGTTTTCGTTGCCTGGACTTTGAAAAGCCTACACATAATTCATTTACGTGCTGGGATTTACTTGTTTCAACATGTTCAGAACATACCCAATTTGAAAGCTAAGTAGTACCACCTGCTAGTGAACTTTGGTATGATCATGTTCAGTGTAAACAGTATATTCAGATAATGGAAATCAACAGCATCACGGAATCTGAACCATGGATGTTTTTGAACCCTGAACCTAGTAGTGTACTTTTTAGAAGACAACACAATTTTGATTAACCGGTTCTTAGAAGGCAACAAAGTATCAGTATCAGATTATGTAGTGCATAGTGGGACCACCAATTTCAATAAGTTCAGAATTCATCCAATTCGAAAGCTAAGTAGTGTATGCCAGCAAAATTTTACGATCACTTGCAGCGTATACAGTATCCAGACAATGGAACAGAATCGCAACATACTAGCTCCTTGTGGCAATATCAGGAGTCTCAGAAGAACAACACAGCTACAATAGTTGCAGGAGAAAAAAGGGCCAATGGCGAAATAGGCATCTTATATCCAATCAAAATTGGCTACGTAGTATGTACCTTAACAGTGTTGTCAACACCGTTCGAGATGTTGAGGTAACAAACTACTTATGATCAACCCAAATGGAGCTTACAGAGCTACAGTTAATGGCAAGTAAAATCAAGGGAAACAACAGATCCTTGGGTTCCATGATTTGCATAGACAACCTTTTTGTAAAGAGGGCAGACTGCTATATTAAGACCATATAACTTTAAACATCTTCAAATGTTCAGGATCTACAGCAAATGTCTAGGCAGCCTAGCTCAGGCAGTAAGTTATAGCACAGCTTTGCTTTTGGTATTGTGCATCATCGTCGAGTTGGAGGGGTGAAAGCTGGCAACGAGCATCTTCCGACAGGGTTATGAATTCAGCGTGTGCTTCAAGCATTTGTACATAAATATATGCCTCTGAATTTGACTACTCGACAGTGTCAAGAAGCCTCCATACTCTGCTGTTATGAACTTCCGAATACCGGCTCCATGCAATTCGCGCATGCTAAATCCAGCCAGGCACACGTTCGGTTATGTAGAAATCTGGCAAGGGGTTCCTAGACCCATTCTACCACATACATCTCATTTCCTACCACACGCAGCACAAAAAATCCTCCTCCAGGAAATTCAACGGAGATTCAGACTTATAACTAATCCTAACTTCCGTAGTAGGAGTAGAATTCAATCGATCCACTACCTAACAGCAGGAAGCAGTAAAACGCATAAAGAATCATGGATACGGAATCGCCAGCATCAAAGGCGAGCAAGGCTAAGATCACACCGAGGTACAGACTAGCACATCTCGGAATGGGCACGGGGAAGGGTCGGCGGGGCTCACCGATGAACGGAGCTCCGGGAGTCGGCGGGAGAGGGCAGGAGCGCAGCGCGAGCTCGAGGCCCCGGATCCAAAATCGCTCTTGCCTTCTGAAGGGAAGAGGAGCCGCGCCGCACGGCAGAGAGGGTTCTGGAGGAAGAAGACCGCTCGCTCCGTCTGAACCGAACCAGAATGACTTGGCCAGAGTGACTTGGCCTCGTCCGATCGCGACCGTCGGTTTTAGATCGAACGGTCCGTAACGCTTCGACTGGACGCGAGTAGAGACTTCCGAGTTCCGACCCGCACCGCACGCAGATCAGTCCCCCTCTTCCCTTGGCCGCCGCAGAGAACAGCACCGCAGCGGAGAGAAGAGAGAGAGAGAACATGGTGGCGCCGAACGTGAAGGCGGAGACGATGAGGCTGATGGACCGGCGGTCGGCGCTGGAGGCGGAGATGGACGCCATCATCGCCGCTCTCTCCGCGCCGGGCGGGGCGGGCATCACGGGCAGCCTCGTCGACGCCGAGGTACCGTCGCGCCCTCGCTCCCCCCGCGCCCAAAACCCTAGCGGCCTAGACCCGAGGCGTTGTCCTCCGCCCCTTCCCCTTCCTTGGACGGTTTATAGTTTGCTAATCGCGGCTGTTTTGGTTCGGCTTAGGGCTTCCCCAGGGCGGACATCGACATCCCCGCCGTCCTCGCCCAGCGCCGCAAGCTCGGTGGTATGTATGCTCTCACTCGAATTCTCGTCCTACTCATCATATCGATGCGCTTGTTTCCACTGTACTGTATGGCTACATGTACTGCTGCCGCGCCTCGTTGTTTTGGTGTATGCCGTGCACCTTATGGGGCTTCATTCATGGTCCGGGATTATGAATTGATTTTTGCAAATATGCTGACATTTGTGTCCAGTAATGGGGATGCAAGAGTTTTCCTGTAGTTGAATTGCTTCTCCTGCGATGTTGGTGAGTTCTGGATGGTGGGAGGTGGCCCTGATATGAGTTATACCCGGCGAGTGTACAGCAAATTGGATATCAGTGCATGCCCTTTTGGCATCAGTAGTGAACTGATAGTACTATGATTTTGAACATGTATAGGAGATTAGGGGTGAAGTATACTGATATATGTTGTGCTACATGTATGGACCTGAACAGGGTTTGCTGAACTGATGAGCTTAAAGTGTAGTGATATCTGACATTTTTGTAGAAGTTCAGGATCATCTCTTGTTCTTCATTGCTGAGGATATTTACAGATTTGGCCTGTGGGCTTAGGCTGACTGAAAAAAAAAATCATTCCACATCATCATAGCGTGTATATTCTAAATCGTCTCAGCGTGCTGTTAACTTTTTAAGTATAATTGGTACTTACACTGCATAATGTACATTGCAGAGCTGAGGAATGATCACAAGGATGTTACAAACAAAATTGAGAAGAATCTGGAAGTTTTACACTCTACAAAATTAACAAGAAATGAGCAATCAATCCCGAGAAGTTCTGGTAAGTACTGTACACTCTGTGCTCACATTAACTTGTCATGATGGGAAATGTGCATCCAAAGTTATAGATCTTGGCCAGTTGTATCTTCTCAGATGTATATAAGGAGCACATGACAATAAATATATCTTATTTTCCATAAATATTGTACTCCTGCTGTCCACAAATATAAGCCATTTTTTAAACTTTGAGAACTCCAATGCACGATTGTAACTAATTTGTATCATAATATACTACCTAAATAATAGAACTCGTGTATCATGGAAGTGCTCTACAAGACAAATTGAATGAAATTATTTTGTTTAGCAAACCTGTATACTTCTTAATATACCAGGTCAATATTGGTCAACGTTTCAAAGGCTTGACTACATGCATCCGAAGTTGACCTATGTTTGGAGATGGAGGGAGTAAATCTGTGAGATTGGACATATTCAAAGTTCGTCTTGGTCTCTCGAGTTCCTGCTCTACTGTGCTGTGCCATGGCTTTCTTTTATGACATCATCTAGGAGTGATCTTTATAACCTGACCAACACTTAGTAATTTACACTTGTCCACTAAAACAGACACTTGGAAGTACCCTCAGTTACAAAAACGGTTTAGCATTTTGGGAATAGTTTTTTATGGCATGAACACAAACTGAGAAGCAATTGATGCCATAGCATTATTTGCACATTGGCGTGTTAAACCTCCAGTTTTTTACCTTGAAACATGGGCTATTCTTGAGCATGAGTCAAGTTATATGGTAAGGAAACTAGAGTTGCTTATCTCCATCATATTTGATTGCATGCAGGTATATCAGCTCCACTGCATGGCGGATTGTCTCAAAATGATCCTATGGAAGAAGATCTGGTGACCAGACTTCCTTTTGCGATGATTGATGACATCGCAGATGGTTCTCCTGCTGCTTTGGATGGCTTGCTGCTTGGGGATGAGATAGTGAAGTTTGGGAGTGTAGAGGCTGGCGGCAGATTGCAAGAAAGGCTTGTTTCTGAAGCCCTTTCCAGTGAGGATAATCAAGTGTCTCTGCTCATCATTCGTCAGGGATCACCAATGAACTTGACAATTACACCAAGAAAGTGGCACGGAAGAGGACTTATGGGGTATGTTTTACTAAAACCTTTGTGTCAAGTGTTATATTTCATTTTTAGCCTATCAAGAAGTATCAGATCTTCCTTTTTCCAATATTTTGTTACTGTAAACATGTAGGTTGCCTTTTTCAACTGAGAAGCAATATCCTTGTAGTTACTCCCCTTGTTACAAATATTACTACCAAATACAATAGTGTATTCCTTTGCTCTGAAATGCCAAGTTGACATGGATTAAATGTGACACAACACTACCTAAATTGCGACATGGATACTTTTGTTGGAGAGGGATATGGAGACTTATTGAACAAACGCACGATGGTGATTTTGTGTTCTTTCTAGTCTACTATTCTGTTGAAAACAGCCTTTACAGTGAATTGCAGAGAACTACATGTCCTCTTCCTAAGTAGCATAAAACCTCAGGTTCTTGAAAGTTTTGCAACAAACACAACCCCTATTTTGTAGTAGTGTCCCTCCTAGTCAGCAATTTGCCCTCAACCCCGATGCAGACGTGGCACCCCTTGCCTCATCGGCAACCCTACCTACTATTAGGAATCGATTGTGTGTAACCAGAAGCAGCACGAAGTGCTGGTGAGGATCTTTCCCGCAGATTAGGATTCTTCATCACACGGAACCATGGCAACAGAGCGAAGATGTCTGTTCTTTGTTAGTTCTGTTAATACTTCAATTGTTTCTTTCTTGATCACATGAGAACCATGTCACCTCTAGCTGACAAACTTATCATGTGTGTTAATGATTTGTGGATGATGATTGTTTCTATTTTAATGGTATCTTAACTGTAAAACTTGGTGTCTTGTTCTCGCAGGTGCCATTTCCGAATCTTATGAAGGGTCGCGGTCTATATTCAACTGTAGAACGGGGTGCTTTCACGTCTACACTTGTGCAGACAGCTCTTGCCGCCCTGCATTTAAACATCGAAGTAAACTGATAACCTGAACGCATGTACTTATTTTTACCTGTAGCTGCGCTTAAAGCACAACGCAATGCCACTGTGGAACCTGTAGTCGCCTTGGTTGCAGGCTTTATTTGGTACGCTACCCTTCTTGCCCCCGGATAAAGAACAATGTCTATCACGTTTTGCCAATGATGATGTAGCAAAACCTGAAGTCAGAATGAAGTTGGATCGTGTGGACCGAGAGAAAAAAAGCCGCCATCCGTATGTGCAACTGTGGGAAGTTCCTATCTGGTCTTCGTGCCTTTTTTTGAGCGTTTGTCTTGGTGACTTGGTCTTACACGAGCGCAACAGCGTGTCGGTTGCTTTCTGCTTATACACGCGTTGCGACTAGTGAGAATGCATCGCTTCCAGAATCGCTAGACCTCGCCTCACATATGAATGTTAAGCACCCACCTAATACGCTTTAGGCCGGCTTTAGATTGTGGGCTGTTGTTAATTATAAGTAGGGTCTAAATCAGCAGCCGGTTGCCAGAAACTGCGTACGAAAATACCTTTGGTTCTCGTATGAGCATGCTATTTGAAGACATGATGTTGTGTAGACCTGCGATTTATAAACAAATGTGAGGATTAATTAAGACGCCCACTACAGGACTGGCGAACCGACCGATGGCAAGAGCTAGCCTACTTGATTCTCTGATAGTACTAAACATGGAGAGTTCGTTATGCTCACAACCAAACATCTCTAGTGGACAAAGTCTACCAATATTTATTTATACCCTCCAATGAGGCTAATCTATGCCTGCACTGATTAGTCTCACCACCTAAACACACATCCTAAGGCCCTGTTTAGTTCATAAGTCTTAGGACTTTTTTTAGTCCCAACTAAAAAGTCGCTAGTCCCTAAAAAATCCCTATCTGTTTGGTTCCTGAGAGTAAACATGGACTAAGAGACCATGTTACAACTAAAAGACCCAAAAAGACTTTCCGTCAGGGTCTTATTCCATAAGTCCCAAATGCCCACTTTAAGTCCTTATAAGTCCCTCCTGTTTGGTTTTAAGTCCCTGTAAACAAACATCCACTAATATATGCACCACCGATTAGTTCCACTTAAACTTCTGTACTTAGCCACATGATGATGTCCAAAACTAGGAGTGCTGCAGGTTAACGTAGGACAACATGTGTCATGGACGTTTCTTTAATTATCAGATAATATGCTATAAAAGTGTTCCGATTTGGCCGCTCTTGTCAGTGGGTAATGGTCTTCTCGTCGTAAGCGTGTTTCCTTTGCAGAATTTAGGGAGGCCGTAGAGACCAAGGGCCCCCCCTGGAAAGAGGTGTGGAACAACCCCTGCTCATGATTGGAGCCTTGGGAGGTAGTATGACCCAGCAAAGATATTGTGGTGATACAAAAATGCTGGACGGCAGCATAAAGGGAACACTGTTCTTATAAAATGCGACTACATGATGTGGGGCCCTTGGCATGTAAAATGTTTGATGGCTACGAGGTACCTAACCAAATTAAATTCCTTAGGACGCTATGAGGTGAAATGGCTCATGGGCGCACAGTTCATCGCTTCTCCTGTCCTATCAGATGTGGAGTTTGAACCTAAAGTTCATGTGCGCTGTGTTTGAAGCTAAAGTTTAGTGTGTCGAACGGTTTCTCATACTTTAGAGCAACTCTAGCAGTGGCAGCCTCCATAATATACATGTTTTATAATATTTTGAAGACTGCGAAGGTTGTACAAACACAAAGTTGTCATAATGTTGAGAAGGGGTTTCCCGTGGCGTTTTGAGGACCGGAGTGCAACATTAGTATCCACATTCTTCAAGGCGACCTTCTGTCACCATTGCTCTTTGTCCTCGTCATCGACCCTTTGCAGCAGATCCTCGATGTGGCTATGGAGCATAACCTTCTACAAAAAATTGGTGGGTGAGGGAGTCCTGGATTAGGGGGTGTCCGGATGACCGGACTATGACCTTTGGCCGGACTCCTGGACTATGAAGATACAAGATTGAAGACTTCGTCCCGTGTCCGGATGGGACTTTCCTTCGCGTGGAAGACAAGCTTGGCGATACGGATATGTAGATCTCCTCCCATTGTAACCGACTCTGTGTAACCCTAGCCCTCTCCGGTGTCTATATAAACCGAAGGGTTTTAGTCCGTAGGACGAACAACAATCATACCATAGGCTAGCTTCTAGGGTTTAGCCTCTCTGATCTCGTGGTAGATCTACTCTTGTACTACCCATATCATCAATATTAATCAAGCAGGAGTAGGGTTTTACCTCCATCGAGAGGGCTCGAACCTGGGTAAAAACATCGTGTCCCTTGTCTCCTGTTACCATCCGCCTAGACGCACAGTTCGGGACCCCCTACCCGAGATCCGCCGGTTTTGACACCGACATTGGTGCTTTCATTGAGAGTTCCTCTGTGTCGTCATCTTTAGGCCTGATGGCTCCTCCGATCATCAACAACGACGCGGTCCAGGGTGAGACTTTTCTCCCCGGACAGATCTTCGTATTCGGCGGCTTTGCACTGCGGGCCAATTCGCTTGGCCATCTGGAGCAGATCGAAAGCTACGCCCCTGGCCATCAGGTCAGATTTGGAAGCTTGAACTACACGGCCGACATCCGCGGAGACTTGATCTTCGACGGATTCGAGCCACGGCCGGGCGCGCCGCACTGTCGCGATGGGCATGATCTAGCTCTGCCGCCGAATAGTGCCCAGGAGGCCGCCCCGGTGTCCGCTCCGACCCTTAGTTCGGAGCCGACTGCGCCAATCGAGGACGGATGGCTAGACACCGCCTCGGGGGCTGCAACCTCTACGGCGATCGAGCCGAACACCAGTCTTGTCCTTTGCGAAGCTCGCGACTCCAAGGTGCCGGACTCCTCTCCGGACTCCGAACCTTCCGCGCCCCTGCCGATCGAATCCGATTGGGCGCCGATCATGGAGTTCGCCGCCGCGGACATCTTTCAGCATTCGCCCTTCGGCGACATTCTGAATTCACTAAAGTCTCTCTCCTTATCAGGAGAGCCCTGGCCGGACTATGGTCAGCAAGGATGGGATGCGGACGACGAAGAAATTCAAAGCCCACCCACCGCCCACTTAATAGCCACTGTCGATGATTTAACCGACATGCTCGATTTCGACTCCGAAGACATCGACGGTATGGACGACGATGCAGGAGACGACCAAGACCCAGCGCCTCTAGGGCACTGGAAGGCCACCTCGTCATACGACATATACATGGTGGACACCCCAAAAGAAGGGAATGGCGATGGAACAACGGAGGACGACCCCTCCAAGAAGCAGCCTAAGCGCCGGCGTCAGCGGCGCCGCTCTAAATCCCGCCAAAGCAAAAACGGTGATTCCGGCACGGGAGATAATAACACCCCGGACAGTGCCGAAGACAACCCCCTCCAGCAGGATTCAGCACAGGAGGATGGAGAAGCCAGCCCTCATGAGAGAGCGGCAGACAGGGAGGTCGAGGATGATAATTACATGCCTCCCTCCGAAGACGAGGCAAGCCTCGAAGACGACGAATTTGTCGTGCCTGAGGATCCCGTCGAACAAGAGCGTTTCAACGCAGGCTTATGGCCACGGCAAGCAGCCTCAAGAAAAAACAGCAGCAGCTTAGAGCTGACCAAGACTTGCTAGCCGACCGATGGACTGAAGTCCTTGCGGCCGAAGAGTATGAACTCGAACGCCCCTCCAAGAGCTATCCAAAGCGCAGACTGCTACCCCGATTAAAGGAGGAAGCACCTAAACCTACATCACCAGCGCACGACGCGACCGACCGGCCACCTCGTGGTCGCGACAGAGAGGCCTCTCGGCCATCGATTCAAGCCGCACCCCGGCGCCGCTATACCAAGGCACGGGGAAACGTACCGGACCTACGAGACATATTGGAGGACAAGGCAAGGCGAACAAGATCGATCTATGGATCGTGTGGGCGCCCCACGGCACGCGACGATAACCGTCATGCCGGACATGGCAAATACAGCCAGGCCGAACATAGCCGACAAAGCTCATTTGAGCTACGTCGTGATATAGCCCAGTACAAAGGCGCCGCACACCCACTATGATTCACAGATGAAGTAATGGATCATCAAATCCCCAAGGGTTTTAAACCCATAAACATCAAATCATACGATGGCACAACAGATCCTGCAGTATGAATCAAGGATTATCTCCTTCATATCCACATGGCGCGCGGTGATGATCTACACGCTATCAAATACCTCCCACTCAAGCTTAAAGGACCAGCTCGGCATTGGCTTAACAGCTTGCTAGCAAAGTCAATTGGTTGCTGGGAGGACCTGGAAGCGCATTCCTTGACAACTTCCAAGGCACCTATGTGCGACCACCAGACGCCGATGACCTAAGCCACATCATTCAGCAGCCAGAGGAATCGGCCAGACAATTCTGGACACGGTTCTTAACCAAGAAAAATCAAATAGTCGACTGTCCGGACGCAGAGGCCCTCGCAGCCTTCAAACATAACATCCGTGACGAATGGCTTGCCCGGCACCTAGGACAGGAAAAGCCGAAATCCATGGCAGCCCTCACAACACTCATGACCCGCTTTTGCGCGGGAGAAGACAGCTGGCTAGCTCGTAGTAATAACATGACCAAGAGCCCTGGTAATTCGGATACCAAGGACAACAATGGCAGGTCGCGTCGCAACAAACACAAGCGCCGCATTAACGGCGACAATGCGGAGGATACGACAGTTAACGCCGGATTCCGAGGCTCTAAACCCGGTCAGCGGAAAAAGCCATTCAAAAGAAGTACTCCGGGCCCGTCCAATTTGGACCGAATACTCGATCGCTTGTGCCAGATACACGGCACCCCCGAAAAACCAGCCAATCACACCAACAGGGACTGTTGGGTGTTCAAGCAGGCAGGCAAGTTAAGCGCCGAAAACAGAGACAAGGGGCTGCATAGCGATGACGAGGAGGAGCCCCGGCCGCCGAACAATAGGGGACAGAAGGGCTTTCCCCCACAAGTGCGGACGGTGAACATGATATACGCAACCCACATCCCTAAAAGGGAACGGAAGCGTGCACTCAGGGACGTATATGCGTTGGAGCCAGTCGCCCCAAAGTTCAACCCATGGTCCTCCTGCCCGATCACCTTCGATCGAAGGGACCACCCCACTAGCATCCGCCACAGCGGATTCACCGCATTGGTTCTAGACCCAATCATTGACGGATTTCACCTCACTAGAGTCCTTATGGACGGCGGCAGTAGCCTGAACCTGCTTTATCAGGATATAGTGTGAAAAATGGGCATAGATCCCTCAAGGATTAAACCCACAAAGACGACCTTTAAAGGCGTCATACCAGGTGTAGAGGCCAACTGTACAGGCTCAATTACACTAGAGTGGTCTTCGGATCCCCGGATAATTTCCGAAGCGAGGAGTTAATCTTCGACATAGTCTCCGCAGTGGCTATCCCGCCCTGCTCGGACAAACCGCATTTGCAAAGTTCAATGCGGTGCCGCACTACGCATACCTCAAGCTCAAGATGCCAGGCCCTCAAGGAGTCATTACGGTCAATGGAAACACCGAACGCTCTCTCCGAACAGAGGAGCATACGGCGGCCCTCGCGGCGGAAGTACAAAGTAGCCTCTCAAGGCAATTCTCCAGTCCGACTATTACACGTCCGGACACCGTCAAGCGCGCCCGGAGTAACCTACAACAAGACCGCCTGGCACGTTCCGTGCAAGCGTAGCAGTGCGGCCCCAACCCCAGCCCTCGCGAAATTGCGAAACTAGTGCTACGCGTACATAATTACGCTCTGGAAATACCATGGGCATAAGGGGAGGGGCACAACCACGGCACGCCCAAAATGCGGCTCAACCGCACTAGGGGCTCCCGATTTTGTCATTTCTTTTTTCTTACTTTCAGGACTCCATTCTCCGGAAGGCTGTCCGACAGTACAATCGCCGAACACACGATGCAACAGCCAGGGAGGCAGCAAGCTACATCGAACGTCCAGGTGGTCTCTTTAACGAGCTAAATACCTGTCTTACATAAAGTCCCGCAGCTTGCCCCTGGAGGGGGACATGTCAAATAATCCCATCTCTTGCTTATCGCACTATTTGTATCGTTCTGCTTTCACAGCAGCCTTTTAATAAACAATACATAGCTCTTGTCTATTCTTGCATTCATTTTTTATGTAAGTATGTTCAGTTATGACATTATGCAACCGTACACTTTGGTACGGCCAATACACCAGGGGCTTAAGTACCCCAGAATGTGGTGTGAGAAGACCGAACACTCTCACGAGTGCGGCACCCTGAACTTATAGCATTATATGCATCGGCTCCGAATCATGTCTTGGGTCAATAGTTGGGTTTGCCCGGCTCCCATGTTTTGGTACCTTACGTTCCGTTATATCGGCTAAGGTAGCACTGGGAGAACTACTGCGATTGTGCCCCAGTTGAGCTGGGTTAAGCACCTCAGTAGAGAAAGCTAAAACTGACCGTCATGATAGGGCGAGAGCCGGTCGCTGTTCGAGAGGTTTTCGAGTCCCTAAAGACTTATGCCGCTTAGAGCGAGGAGCTGGCTTTGTCCGGCCTAGGCGTGGATAGCGCCCCGAACTCGGTCTTCCGAATACTAGGGGCTTCGCCGAAATTTAAAATTATAGAATTCTATGGCTAAGTGAGAGTGATAAAGCACTATAGTCCGATTGCCTTGTTCGTTGTGCTGAGCGCCTCCCTCGAAGGACCCAAGAATGGGAACAAGAGCGCTCAGGTTTATCCCGAACACCCCAGCACTCGTGGCATGGGGGTAGAAGCCGACGACTTGCATCTCTCAGATTCAATAAACGGCCGCACAGAAGGTAATATTTTAAATTCAACAAGCGTTGCTTAGCGCATATGAACAAGTTTTCAGCGCACAGGATAAACACGAGCGAGTTTACTCAAAAATTACATCCCTGGTACATTCATTCGCCACAAGGCGGGCACCCTTCAGGACGCCCTCATAATACATTTCGGGCCTGCGATGCTCCTTCCCCTCCGGTGGCCCATCTGTCACCAGCTTCTCAGCATCCAGCTTGCCCCAGTGCACTTTAGCGCGGGCAAGGGCCCTACGGGCGCCTTCGATGCATACGGAGCGCTTGATGACTTCAAGCCGTGGACAGGCATCCACCAGCCGCCTCACCAGCCCAAAGTAGCTCCCAGGCAGGACCTCCCCAGGCCACAGCCGGCCTATAAGGCCCTTCATGGCCTGTTCGGCTACCTTATGGAGCTCGACCAGCTGCTTCAGCTGGTCGCTCAAGGGCACCGGGTGTCCGGCCTCAGCATACTGGGACCAGAACACTTTCTCCGTCGAGCTCCCTTCTTCGGCTCGGTAGAATGTGGCGGCGTCGGACACACTGTGGGGCAGATCTGCTAATGCTCCTGGAGAGCTCCGGACTTGGGTAAGTAACAAGTAATTCACTTTCACGTGCTTGCTTTGCATAAAGAATGCCTTACGCGCTGCTATCTTCTTCATCGCATCAATTTCCTGGAGGGCATTTTGGGCTTCGGCCTTGGCGGATTTGGCGCTCTCAAGGGCCGAGGCAAGCTCGGACTCTCGAGTCTTTGAGTCAAGCTCCAATCTCTCGTGTTTCTTCACAAGAGCATGGAGCTCTTGCCGCACTTCCTCTGCCCGTGCCTCCTGCTTTTCTTGCTCAGTGCGCTCCGCGGCCGCATTGTCTTCGGCCTTGTACAATTCTTCCTTCAGGGTCGCCACCTCAGTTGTGGCCCCTGTAACATGCATGTTGGTCCTGTCATTATTTGCAACCAGGTATTTTTATATACTTAAATAAGGTACTACTTACCTTCCTTGTCCTCGAGCTGCTTCTTGGCAAGGCCGAGCTCGTTCTCGGACCGCTCGAGGCTCTGCTTCAATGCATCGACCTCCGCAGTCAGTGCGACAGAGGTCAGCAGCGCAGCCTGCATTCCCATATTGACATATTTATGTTAGACTCCTGCGTATATCTTTTCAGATCCTCAATCCGGCTTTTCTTTCCGAACACTGAACTGAGCATCAGGGGCTACTGTCTATGCGGTAATATTTTCACATGTCTTAAATACATACCTCAAAGCCTGTTAGAAGGCTGGCACAGGCTTCTGTCAGCCCGCTCTTGGCGGACTGAACCTTCTGGATCACCGCACTCATAATAGTGTGGTGCTCCTCGTCGATGGAGGTGCCGTTAAGCACCTCCAGCAAATTATCCGGTGCCTCCGGTTGGACGGAGGTCACCGGCATCGTAGGCTTGCCCTTCTTACGAAGGGGCCGCCTGCCGGACTCCGGAACCACTAAATGTTCTGGTGCGGCGTCCGACCCAGGGCCGGACTTAGATCCCTCTGGGGTTTTATCCCCTTTGCGCCTGGAGTCCGGAAGGTCGCCTTGCGGCGCCTCCGGGGCTACCTCCTCCTGGCCTGGCCCCTTTTGGGACTCCACCTCGGCATCGTCCGTGGGGCGAGGGGAGGTAGCAGTCGGAAGTGAAAGACTATTCACATCCAACGAATCCAGGGATCCGCTCGATGAAGCGTCAAGCTGGGCCTTGGGCGGACTGCATGATTATGTTCGGCGTTAGAAGATACTGTGCACTAAAGGAACGCCATGAGTTATTCTAGTATCCGGATACTTACGATGTTGCCAGGGGCTTGGCCCTGGATGGCCACTCCTCTCCACCGTCTTCGGCGTTGGTGGCGTAGTCCGGAAGAAGGGTTTTCCCCTTCTTGGACCCTCCGGCCTCCCCAGTTGGGGCGGCCTTCCTTTTCTTTCCTCCCCCCGTTGGAGGGGGAGAGGCTTCTTCTTCCTCCTCCTCGTCTTCGGAGGAGGAGTGCACTTCGGGGTCGTCGGGCGATGAGTCCGACACCACCAGGCGCCAGGAGCTCCTTCGAGTTCCCGTGACCTTCTTCTTGGCCTTCTTCTTCGGCACCACGTGAGGTGCCGGGACCAGCAGCTTCGCCAAGTGGGCATCTGCTGGGCCTTCGGGCAAAGGAGCCGGACAGTCGATCTGTCCGGACTTCTTCTGCCAGTCCTGTTAAAGGAATGGGAGCTTAGATCCCGCATAGAGTCAAACTATGAAAAACAAGTACCCTGTAATGGGTAAACTAAGCTTACCGCGCTGGCTTGGCGCTTCGCGCAGAATCCGCGATCCTCGGTAATGGGAGGGTGAACCTCGGAGCTCTTGAAAAGCACCTTCCAGGCATCTTCGTGCGTTGTGTCGAAGAGCCTGGACAAAGTTTGGTGCTGGGCCGGGTCGAATTCCCACAAATTAAAAGCCCGTCGTTGACACGGGAGGATCCGGCGGAAGAGCATGACCTGGACTACGGTGACAAGTTTAACCTTCCTGTCAATCAGGTCTTTGACGCAGGTTTGGAGTCCGGTCAGCTCTGCCGAATTACCCCATGATAGGCCCGTCTCTTTCCATGAGGTGAGCCGTGTGGGGATGCCAGATCGGAATTCAGGGGCCGCTGCCCATTCAGGGTTGCGCGGCTCGGTGATGTAGAACCACCCCGATTGCCACCCTTTGATGGTTTCCACAAAGGAACCCTCGAGCCATGTGACGTTGGCCATCTTGCCCACCATGGCGCCTCCGCACTCCGCCTGCTGGCCGCCCACTACCTTCGGCTTGACATTGAAGATCTTCAGCCATAAGCCGAAGTGGGGCTTGATGCGGAGGAAGACCTCGCACACGACGATAAACGCCGAGATGTTGAGGATGAAGTTTGGGGCCAAATCGTGGAAATCCAGGCCATAGTAGAACATGAGCCCCCGGACAAATGGGTGGAGTGGGAAGCCTAGTCCGCGGAGGAAATGGGGGAGGAACACCACCCTCTCATGGGGCCTGGGGGTGGGGATGAGCTGCCCCTCATCTGGGAGCCGGTGCGCAATGTCGTTTGACAAGTATCCGGCCTTCCTCAACTTTTTGATGTGCCTCTCCGTGACGGAGGAGGCCATCCACCTGCCTCTTGCTCCGGACATGGCTGGCGAAGGTTGAGGTGGGAAGTGCGTACTTGGGCGCTGGAGCTCGAGTGCGCGGGGATGGATAAGCAAAGGAGGAAGAAGGCGTAGATGGAAAGGGTGGATCCTTATCCCCTTATATGGGCGGACGAAACTATGTACCCCCACCAGCCTAGTAAAACTCGCTTATCTCCCAAGCGCCGTGATTAATGGCGCGGTTGGGTTACCCACGCCCGTATTGATGAGAATCCCAGAATAAGGGGACATGATCTATGCTTTGACAAGACGTGCCAAGGAAACCGCCTCGCTAAACGCACTGAGGTGGGACGTAAAACGATTCGAATAAAGGCTTGGCCGTGGCATGATGTCACGCTGCGGAATACGTCAGCAGATTAGATTTGTACAAATATTATTCTCTCTACGGTGGTATGTGGAACTTATTTTGCAAAGCCGGACACTATCCTTGTGTTCAACATCTTCTATGAAGTATTCGGAGGAGGAACCCGCCTTGCAATGCCGAAGACAATTTGCGCGCCGGACTCGTCGTCATTGAAGCCTGGTTCAGGGGCTACTGAGGGAGTCCTGGATTAGGGGGTGTCCGGATGACCGGACTATGACCTTTGGCCGGACTCCTGGACTATGAAGATACAAGATTGAAGACTTCGTCCCGTGTCCGGATGGGACTTTCCTTGGCGTGGAAGGCAAGCTTGGCGATACGGATATGTAGATCTCCTCCCATTGTAACCGACTCTGTGTAACCCTAGCCCTCTCCGGTGTCTATATAAACCGGAGGGTTTTAGTCCATAGGACGAACAACAATCATACCATAGGCTAGCTTCTAGGGTTTAGCCTCTCTGATCTCGTGGTAGATCTACTCTTGTACTACCCATATCATCAATATTAATCAAGTAGGAGTAGGGTTTTACCTCCATCAAGAGGGCCCGAACCTGGGTAAAAACATCATGTCCCTTGTCTCCTGTTACCATCCGCCTAGACGCACAGTTCAGGACCCCCTACCCGAGATCCGCCGGTTTTGACACCGACAGTGGGCGAGGGACCACTTTCCGCACCTCGCCGAACGTGGTGACGCCGCGATCTTTGTTGCTCCTATCAAGCAAGACATCCAAAATTTGGTGATCATCCCGAGTTCCTTTGGTGAGGTCACTGGGCTTTCCACCAACTTCCAAAAGAGCTCTATTGTTGCTATTCGATGTGGACACCTCAATGTCGACGACATCCTTCAAAATTTTTTGGCCACGCAAACATCTTTTCCAATCAAATACCTTGGCCTACGTCTCTTTGTGTTGGCAGCTAAAGAGACTGAATTTCCAACCGCTCAAAGAAAAGATAGCGGCCAAGCTCCCACCTTGGTCGGGGAGAAACATCACCATAATTGGCTGAACCGCTCTGGGAAATTTACCACACCACCCCTCTTGTCATCCCCACCGGAAGTTCTCATTAGTGTCAAAAAAGGTGGAAAGGACTTTTCTTTGGGCAGCGTCTGATAAGACCACTGGTGCGAGATGTAAGGTCAACTAGGAAACGGTCTGCCACCCCACTCACCTTGGGGGCCTTGGTGTGCTCAACTTAGAAAAATTCACAAGGGCACTGCGGGTATGTTGGCCTTGGCTCGAGTGGACTAATCCTAGCAAGCTTTGGGTGGGCGTGGGCAATCCTTGCGATGTCGTCGATATGAAGTTCTCATGCACTAGTATCACCATTGGAAATGGGGCCAAGGCGATTCACCATGGTTGAATGGTAGGAGTCCGAAAGACATTGCCCCACTCATCCATGAAGCCTCCATGAGGAAGAAATGGACAGTTGGGAAGGCTCTTGCAGGTAATGCATGGATCCAACAGATCAAGTTAACATATGATTTTACCATGGAGCATTTATTCAAGTATCTTGAGCTTTCGAAAATGATCTCGCACGTCCAACTCAACAACAATGTGGAGAGGCAATCTCCTGGAGGCTGGCGGCCAGCTGTACCTACTAGGAAAAATTGGCCTACAAAGCCCAATTTCTCGGTGCCACACTTACTTCTATGAACAAGATCGCGTGGAAGACTTGGGCTCCTCTCAAGGTCAAGTTTTTTTGCAGGGTTAGCCACTCATAATAGAATTTGAACTGTTCACCGTCTGGCTTGGAGAGGTTGGTATAACCATGAGCTTTGCCTCCTTCAATAAATTTCTAGAAGCTACCCCATTAATTCTTGAAACTGGTTAGGTTTCACACCTACGTCGGTTCCCAAAGCTAGATTCTTTTCATGCCTATCCATAGGGATAGGGATTGTCCCTAGTTATAAAACTCCATCTCCCCCATCCTTTAGAAAAATATTTTGTCAAACCATTCACGTACAAGCCTATGCAACAAGACTGCTAGAGATCCAAGAGTTCCTTACTACCTTTGCTCTCTGAGTTTATCTGGATTCGCAAGAAGGAGCCTTTGGTTCCCCCTAATTCATGCTCTATGTTTTTGGCTATTCTGTGTGGGTTAGTACCGGTTTGTGGTTCTGCGATTGTTCAAATAGCGGATTGAAGTTTTGCTGCTCCCGTCAGCCATCCCCAACGTACGAGTCGCATCCAACCTTGGCAGGTATAAAACTAGTTATCCCGACTGCTTGCAGCTAGTTACCTTGCTATACATACATTTCCTTTTTACCTGTTGGCTATGTGTTTTATATAAAATCCTGGAAATGTGGTAGTTTATATATTTTTCTATTTTTTAGCATGAAAATTATTTTTTGATGTTTATAATATGTTTTTTGGGGATGGAGAATACATGATCCATTTGAACATGATGGAGGTTTTATTATATATATCATGGTTATATGTTTTTGAGAAAAATTCACTCCAGGTCCTCATACTCATCGCGTTAGCCACATTAGTCCCTGTAATTACAAATACCCGAAATTACGTCACTGAACTTGTCTAAGGTGGTCATCTATGGTCCAATATACGTTTTCTTCTACGTACGTGTTGATTTGGCGGTTGACTGGCATGTCCACGGGGGCTTTGACCGCCAACTCATCTCCACATGTTCTGGGCCGATTGATTCGGGGGAATGCGGTTTTTTTTGCAAAATCGCCAGGGAATAAATAGTAGCCCACCTGGTCGGACCGACCCATCCACCTGGACGGACCAGTCTGAGTCGCTCCCCTCCCCTGCTCTGCTCCGCTCCGCTCCCTTGTTCGTCGTCGCTACCGAGGTGCGACCTCGAGCTCGCCGGTGTGGCCGACTATGGCGATGACCGCCATGAGCTCGTCGTCGGCCGCCGAGCCGCCGTCATCTGCTCCATTTGGCAAGGGCATGCGTGACATCCCTCTCGCTCCCTCCCGTCGTGAAGAGCATTCCTCGCCACCGCTGTATGGTACATCATCGTCGTTACCACCTTCTCTTGACGATCTGTCCATTTTAGCTCTGGGAAAGAGTGTGCATCCGACTCAATTGCGCTTATGGGGTAGGGTTTAGGGTTCTTGGCCCTCTTTTTTGTCACGGATGGGGTGCCTATGTAGGGTTTTAGCCGTGGATGGTGAAGTTAGTGGCAGATCAAAATTAGGGTTTCATGAGGCCTTTCGATAGGTTCTTCATATATGAACTATGGTTGTACAAAGGTAAGTATGGTTTTGATTGCTCGATTTGTTAGGCTAAGGGTCTGCCCTGTAATTTTGGCCAAAAATGTTAGCTTCGATTAGGTTACATGCGTCAACCATATGTTGTTTTGTTAATGAGATGACTGTTTGTTTGCCAGATCCCCTAAAAGAACATGCTTTTGGACGTGAAAGATCATACATTTGCTTACTGGATATGGCATGAATTCCATGCTTTTGTTCTGGAAATGTCTGAACTTTCAATGTTTGAACCTGTCTAAATTATCTATTTCTGAACCTGTCTGAACATTGCCATTTTGGTTAGATTGGTGCAGTTACACTTAGCTATTTGTAGCAAAGATGCTGTTAAATAGCATGGTTCTGAACCTGTCTGAACATTTACATTTTTGTCATGTCTTCAATTGGCTGAACTTAGTGTTGTCTCTGTCTGTTATTGATATCTGAACATTGACAGTTTAGTTAGACTTGTGCTGTTACATTGTGTCAATTTCCTAGATCAAATGTTCTCAAATGGCATGGTTGTGTCATTGTGCAATTACATTGTTTGTTCCCTCTGTTATTACTGTCTGTCTGAACATTTTGTCATTTCCATTGTTTTGCAGGACCCCTAAGCAACCACTTCTCTGTTGAGGTCATACATGGTGGCTATTTCCTATGTGTAGGCAAGCATAGGGATTACCACAAGGGCCACTCCATTTGGTATGACAACTGTGACATAGATAATTGGACACCTACAGTTGTTGCCAGTCCGGTGGAAGAAATTGGGTATGAGTTTGAGGGCAGGATCAGGGCTTACTGGTATGTTCCTGGACTAATAGTGTATAAGAATGGTTTAAGAGAAATTAAGTTAGGAGACAACACAATGACAGAGAACATGAAGGATTATGTTCTGAATGGGAACCATTTCCAGCAGTATTTCTTAATCATGATGACAACATGATGTCATATATTTCTCTTGTTCCAGTTCATTCTGATGATGAGGATCCTCCTTTGGCTAAATTCAGTGGCCTAAGGCCTAAGAAGGAGCAAGTGCAAGAGGAGCAGTCACATCAACTGCAAGTGCAAGAGAATCAGTCACATCAACTACAAGTGTAAGAGGAAAATGCTGAGAAAGTTCAAGTGTTACAGGAGCAGGCTGAGCAAGATCAATTGGATGAGGCAGAAAGTGAAGAAGAGTCAGAAGAAGAGGAGTACATACCAGGTCCTCCTCAGCCAGGAGATTATATTCATAGATTTCAATTTGAGTTCAGGGGCAGAAGGAAAACCTGTAGGGTTTTAAACATGGATGCAGAAGATGGAGTTAGTGATTCAGAAATTCATGATTCTGATGAAGATTTCAATCCATAACTTGTTGATTCAGATATTGATCTGCAAGATGATGATGACCTATTTGAGAGAAATGTTGATTGTGAGAAAGGTAAAGGTTTAGCAGTCCAAGAAGAACCTGATGATCCTATTGAAGATGTGGACATGCGTTTGCCTTCTTCTGATGAAGATAAGGTTAAGCTGAATTTCAAATGTTTCAGAGAAGAAGACCTGGCTAAACCAGAGTTCCAAGTGGGTCAGACATTTGCAAGTGTCGAGTTACTGAGGAAAGCAATCAAAGAGTACAACTATAGTGAAAGGGTTGACATTAAGTACCCCAGAAATGATAGGAAAAGACTACAAGCCATTTGTGAAGAAGGGTTCCCTTGGTCTTTGTTTGCATCCTTTGATGGCAGAACAAAATGCTTGATGATCAAGAAATACAACCCAAAGCATACCTGCATAAATAAATGATCTATGAAGTCATTCACTCTCCCCTTCATGGTAGGAAAATATATTGATTCTTTCAGAGCAGATGAAAACATGAACATGAAGAATTTTGCAAGGGTGGTTCAGAAGGACTGGAACATGACAGCTACAAGGAGCAAACTTAGAAGGGCTAAGAGACTAGTCAAGAAGGTACGTGAAGGAGATGAGTTAGAGCAGTACAACAACATGCGGGATTGTGCACAAGAATTCAAAACATCAAACCCGGGTAGCTCTTTCTATGTGGGTGTCAATGATGGCATATTTGGGAGTTGCTATTTCTCTCCGGATGCCTGCAAAAGGGGTTTCATGCAAGCCTGCAGGCCTGTCATATGTTTATATGGATGCCATTTGAAGAGCAAGTATGGAGGTGTTTTGCTGTGTGCTGTTGGGATGGATCCCAATGACTGCATTTACCTTCTGGCATTTGCAGTTGTGGAGGTAGAGAACACTGAT
This sequence comes from Triticum aestivum, assembly GCF_018294505.1. NCBI lineage: Eukaryota > Viridiplantae > Streptophyta > Magnoliopsida > Poales > Poaceae > Triticum > Triticum aestivum. The sequence goes on from NC_057807.1 coordinate 400,863,859, forward strand.
ACATGGAAGTGGTTTTTGTCAAACCTTAAGAGTGACTTGGGAATACTCAATACAGAGCCATGGACTATTATGTTAGACAAGCAAAAGGGGCTGATCAAGGGAGTGAGGCTGCACTTTCATGATTCAGAGCACATACATTGTGTCAGGCATATATGGCAGAACTTTCAACAAATACACAAAGGAGACGTACCGAAGAACCAATTATGGCAGTGTGCAAGGAGCACAACAACTGAATTGTAGGGCTGCAAACATGGAGGAACTAAAGGCCATGAGCTTGGAAGCCTACTCATGGCTTGAGCAACTACCACCAAACACTTGGGTCATGGGTTTCCAAAGAGAATTGCCTAAGTGTGATATCCTTCTGAACAACAACTGTGCGGTTTTCAACAAATATATCCTTGAGGCTAGGGAGATGATGATCAGATCAATGATTGACAAGATCAAAACCCAGCTCATGGTCAGATTCTATAATAAAATATAGGAGGCAGAGAACTAGCCTGGCTCTATATGCCCAAAAATAAGGAAAGGTGTTGAAAAGAATATTGAGCTGTCAGCTAGATGCATGGTTTCAGGGGCTGGTGATGGCATTTTCCAGGTTAACAACAAGAACAGGACATACATTGTTGACATCAAGGAAGAGAGTTGTACATGCAAGAGGTGGGATCTTAGTGGAGTTCCATGTCTCCATGCAGTTGCATGCTGCAGACATGAAAGGATTGACCCTGAGACTTTGGTGCACTCCTGCTACAGTATTGAAGCATTCAAGCTAGCATACAAAACCAGTATCAAGCCTTGCAGAGATAGGAGAGAGTGGGAGAAGATGAGTAGGCGTGAAGTCAAGCACCTGTCTATGAAAAAAAGTAGGGAGGCCTTCAAACAAGAGTAGGAGAAAGCAGCCTTATGAGATTGAAAAGAAAGATGGAACCAATGTAATGACCAGAGATGGAGGCACAATAAGATGCTCCTACTGCCATGAACAGGGCCATAATATCAAAGGATGCAATCAGAGAAAGGCTGGAATTTTGCCAAAGAAACAAGTGAGAAGGGGCCAAGGGCTATACCAGATGATGTGTCAGATGAAGAGCAAGTTATGGCACAACAAGCTGCTGGCCAAGTACCACATGCTGCTCAAGAAGAAGGCCAACCCCCACAGCAGGAAGTCAATCTAACACAAGATGATGGCCAACTCACACACGATGAGGTTAATCCAGAAGAAGATGATGCCCAAGTACCATAGCAGGAGGTCAAGCGAACACCAGATGATGATGCTCAAGATGGCCAACTCACACAGGAGGAGGTCCATGCTGCTCAAGATGTTGCTCAAGAAGATGATGAATATGATACACCAGTTGTATTTTAGGCAAATGGTAATCTTTTGTTCACTTCTTATATTTGAATGCTTCACATGATGTACAATGCTTATCAGTTGTGTCCACTTCTTGTCTTTGAACAGGTGCAAGACTTTGGATGTAAAATGCTTAACAGGATGTAACAAGCTAGACCAGTGCCTAGAGAATACACTAAAACTACTATGCCAGATTCAGCATTTATCTCATTGGCAGCTAGTTCTCAAGCTACATCACAAACAACAACAACTACAACTGATGGGAGCCTTACCATGAAGTTGTTGAAGATGAAGAAGGACAAAGAAAGGCAGATGGCAGCCAGAAGAGATGCAACGCTGGAGGCCATGAATGAGTTGACAAAGAGGAGAGTAGAGGAGGAAGAAGCAAAAAGGCAAGAAATTTCTCTCAGGAAAGCAGAGGATGCAACAACAAGAATAAGAGCCACAACAGCAAAAAAGTGGCATTGCAACAAGATAAGGAATCAAAAGAAATTGAAGCAATTGCAGCTAAAGCAGAGGCAACACTAAAGAGAAAAGAAGAATGAGAAGCAAGGAGAGCAGAGGCAGCACTAAAGAGAAAAGAAGAAAGAGAAGCAAAGAGAGCAGAGGCAACATTGAAGAGGAAAGAAGATCAAGAAGCAAAGAGGAAACAACAAGAAGAGGCCAATGGAAGAAGAGCTTAAGAGAAGAAGCAAGCAGGAGGGCCAAGTGGACATGTGCCCAAGAAGAAAAGAGTCAACATGTTTGATGAGTTCAGATGAAGCGGTGTTGTTGCACTTGTATTTCACTGTTTTTTGGCAGAAACTTAAATTTGAGTGTTTGAAGCTACTAGAGCTCAAATGTAGTTCATTCAGTGTATCATTTCAAATGTACCAGACATAGTTTGGTGCAAACTGAATTTTTATGAGTATGTGTTTTATGACTGAAGTTTACTGAATTCAGACATAAGTGATTCAGTAATTTGGTGCAATCTGAGTGTTTACCGAATTTTTATGACTGAGGTTGATGCAAAATGAACAAGATTTCTCTATCCAAATGTAGTTCAATCATTGGCTCATTTAGTTAACTGCATTTTTGACTGAAATTTACGCAAGTTAGTGAAGGAAATATGCCGTAGAGGCAATAATAAAGTGTTATTTTATATTTCCTTATTCATGATAAATGTTTATTACTCATGCTAGAATTGTATTAACCGGAAACTTGATACATGTATGAATACATAGACAAAACACGATGTCCCTAGTATGCCTCTACTAGACTAGCTCGTTGATCAAAGATGGTTAAGTTTCCTAGCCATGGACATGCATTTTCATTTGATGAACGGGATCACATCATTAGTGGAATGATGTGATGGACAAGACCCATCCACTAGCATAGCATAATGATCGTTCAGTTTTATTGCTACTGCTTTCTTCATGCCAAATACATATTCCTCCGACTATGAGATTATGTAACTCCTGGACACCGAAGGAATACCTTGTGTGCTATCAAACATCACAACGTAACTGGGTGATTATAAAGATGCTCTACAGGTATCTCCGAAGGTGTTTGTTGGGTTGGCATAGATCGAGATTATGATTTGTCACTCCGAGTATCGAAGAGGTATCTCTGGGCCCACTCGGTAATGCACATCATATGAAGCCTTGCAAGCAATGTGAATAATGGGTTAGTTACGGGATGATGCATTACGGAACGACTAAAGAGACTTGTCGGTAATGAGATTGAACTAGGTATGAAGATACCGATGATCGAATCTTGAGCAAGTAACATAGCGATGACAAATGGAATAACGTATGTTGACATTGCAATTCGACCGATAAAGATCTTCGTAGAATATGTGGGAACCAATATGAGAATCAAGGTTCCACTATTGGTTATTGACCGGAGAGGTGTCTCAGTCATGTCTACATAGTTCTCGAACCCGTAGGGTCCGCATGCTTAACGTTCGATGACAATATGTATTATATGAGTTATGTGTTTTGGTGACCGAAGGTTGTTCGGAGTCCCGGATGAGATCACGGACATGACGAGGAGTCTCGAAATGGTTGAGAGGTAAAGATTGATATATTGAAAGGTAGTATTCAGACACCGGAAGGGTTCCGGAGTGTATCGGGTACATACCGGAGTACCGGAGGGGTTACCGGAACCCCCCCAGGGAAAGATATGGGCCATATGGGCCATAAGAGGGAGGCTAACCAGCCCACAAGGTGCTGGTGCGCCCCCCACAAAGGAGGAGGCCGAATTGGACTAGGGAAGGGGGCGCCACCCCCTTTCCTTCTCCTACTCCCTCTCCTTCCCCCTTTCCCCCTCCGTTAGATGGAAGGGGGGGTGACTAGGACTAGGAGTGCTAATAGGACTCCCCCCATGGGACGCGCCCTAGGGCCGGCCTCCTCCTTTCTCCCTCCTTTATATACGGGGGCAGGGCACACCTCTAGACACATCAATTGTCTTAGCCGTGTGCGGTGCCCCCCTCCACCATTTACTCCTCCGGTCATATTGTCGCAGTGCTTAGGCGAAGCCCTGCACGGATCACATCACCATCACCATCACCATGCCATCATGCTGACAAAACTCATCTCCTTCGTACCTCTACTGGATCAAGAGTTCGAGGGACATTATCGAGCTGAGCGTGTGCAAAACTCGGAGGTGCCGTACGTTCAGTACTTGACCGGTTGATTCGAGAAGACGTTCGACTACATCAATCGTGTTAAGTTAACACTTCCGCTTTCGGTCTACGAGGGTACGTGGACACACTCTCCCCCTCTCGTTGCTATGCATCTCCTAGATAGATCTTGCATGAGCATAGGATTTTTTTTGAAATTGCATGCTACATTTCCCAACAGTGGCATCCGACCCAGGTCTATGAGTAGATGATATGCACGAGTAAAACACAAAGAGTTGTGGGCGGTGATCGTCATACTGCTTACCACCAATGTCTTATTTTGATTCGGCGGTATTGTTGGATGAAGCGGCCCGGACCAACCTTACATGACCGCGTTCATGAGACTGGTTCCACCAACAGACACGCAACTAGTTTTGAATAAAGGTGGCTGGTGGGTGCCTGTTTCTCCAACTTTAGTTCAATCGAATTTGACTGCGGCCGGTCCTTATGAAGGTTAAAACAGCAAGCTTGATAAATCACCGTTGTGGTTTTTGTGCCATAGGTAAGTACGGTTCATGCTAGAAGCCCATAGCAGCCACGTAAAACTTGCAACAACAAAGTAGAGGACGTTTAACTTGTTTTTGCAGGGCATGTTGTGATGTGATATGGTCAAGACATGGTGTGATATAAGTTGTGGTATGAGATGATCATGTTTTGTAAAAAGTTATCAGCAACTGGCAGGAGCCATATTGTCGTGGAATTAACACGTCAGATGTCCTAGTGAGAGGACTTAGTCGTGGAGCCATCGCAATGAGATTAGCAAAAAGGGGTTAAACCGGACAAAGGACACGGGTAGTTTATAGCGGTTCGGCCCCTTGCGGTGAAGGTAAAAGCCTACGATCCAGTTGTGGTGGAATTGATGGGTCTCGATGAGCAGGGAGCAAATCCGCTTTACCTATCTCTCGAGTTGTTGTTTCTTGTCCCTGAACCACCGCCGGGTCGCCCCTTTATATACATAGGTTGACGCCCGACCGGTCTACAGAATCCTGAGGCCAGCCCGTACAGGAGTCCGGCTTGGTTTCTTCCTTTCCCTAACTTACAATACAAGTTACACATCATAAGTCGGTTTACATACATGGGCCATAATCCGCCATTGGGCTCTAGGCCTCTAAGCTTCTGTAGTAAAGCACCATAATCTTCATCTTCATGGGCTTCCATACAGATGTCTCCTTGTGAGTATAATCCGGCCCCTCCTAGGCGGTTTATACTTAGTAGTTATATCCCCAACATTAGGCCCCAGATTGGTTTGAACTTGTTCATGTCAATCTTCAACTTAGAGAAATTCTGATTTGAACATCTTCGTGTTGACCTTGTAAATCGCCATGACGTCATCTTCTGAAAATGCCGTAAACCGCCATGAAATCTACTCATAAATACTTTCCTTTATTAATTAATCTCTGAAAACCGAGGCGACAGGTGTGCCCCATTCTCCGTTTCGAGCTCCTCGATTCTCGTGCTTGCCTACTTATCCATTCGCCTTATAAATAGGCCCAGGGGTCCTTTTCTTTTCTCCTTTCGTGCCTCTTCTTCCTCCTCGCAATGCGCAAGCCCGAAAGCTCCGCCGCCGCCCTCGACCTTTAAGCGCTGCATCATCCTTGGCCCCTGCATCGACCTGAATGTACCAGAGAACCGCGTCACCTCTCCGCCAATCCTGCGAAGCCGGTAAGCTTTCTTTCTTCAACCCTAGATTTGCATTGGGGTTTCATGCCTTCATCGGTGTTCATCAGTGTTCGTCGGTACTTACTGCTTTCTCTTACTGCCCCATTGTATCCTGACGAACTTAACATCTTTCCTGTGCGGCCGAGACTATAGTTTACTTTTCCTTACCATAGCGTCCTTTCGCCTATGAACAGATCCCATCCGGGTCTTTGTTGTTCTGCTGTCGCCACTTTTAAAGCTTTGAGTTTTTTCCTTTTCCTGAACTGCACTAGATCCGTAATTATAACTTTAGCCTGTGAAACCTGTTTCTGCAGCACTTAGAAATTTTCAGATCTGTTTCTTCTATACCACTGTAGGCAGTTTAACCTTTAGGAAATAATAATCCGCCAGGTACCATTAGCCCTCACTTAAACCGCCAACTTTACTTGGGCATCAATATCCGGTTTAACGTGCACATATGCTCTGATTGACTCCTTCCCCTGGCTTGACGCCGGTTTATGCATGTCAGTCTTGAACCGTGATCCGGCGTTTGAACTTCTTTTACAGCTTGTCATCAAAAAATGACCAAAGAGTTCTTTTCTTGCAATTGGGCTCCCTCCCGGATTACAGAAGAACAACTTACTGGGTATGTTGTGACTGACGCTTTAGCAAAGCCAGAAATCATCCATTGGAGAGTCCCTGGTGATGAGAATCCTCCTGAACCTCAAGATGGTGAAGTAGTTGTATTTGTACATCATCTGGACCGAGGGTTTAGCCCTCCAGGATCAAAAAATTTCCGTGATGTACTTGCCAGCTTCCAACTCCACCCTCAAGATATTGGACCGAACTCTATGTCCAACATTTGCAACTTCCAAGTGTTTTGCGAAGCTTATCTGCAAGAAGAACCGACCGTTGAATTTTTCAGAGACTTCTTCCACTTGAATCGCCGCACTGAATTTACCGACGGCCCCAATACTGAACTTGGCGGGGTGTCGATTCAAAAAAGGAAAGAAGTCAATTTTCCTCATGCCAAACATCACAGCCACCCCAAGGACTGGAATCGGACGTGGTTTTACTGCCGGAACATTGCTCCCGATGATGAAAATCCTCTGCCGGCTTATCACGCTCACCAAATTAGCAACGATCATCCATTACCTCAATGGCTTACTGCCAAAGAGCGATCAAAATATGCACCACACATTTCTAAGATCCGGGCTTTTATGGCAAACGGTTTAACTGGTATTGACCTTGTCTGTTGCTGGGTTTCATGGAGTATTTTGCCCTTAAGCCGTCGCACCGGGTTGATGTGTGAATACTCTGGGAATGTCAAGGATCCTCAACAGCATACTCACATACAGTTAACTGATGATGAGATTACTGAAGCTGTCAAAAAGATGTTGGATGAACCAATATCTGAGTGCAGCAAGACTGGGCTGCTTCCTTTCTATGCCTCCAACAAACCGCAAGCTGTAAGAATTTTACCTTTTTTTTAATTTTCCCCCTTTTGATACTTTCTGATTACCTTTTGTTTTATCTTTGTAGAGCAATGATCCTTTCTGGAAGAGAAAACCTCAAGAAAAACCGACAAAGACACAAGATAAACCGGCGAGAGCACCTCGTAACAAGACCAAGGTCACAAAGAGGCCATCAAAGAAGAGAACCATCGAGTCCTCTGATCCGGCCGAAGATGTTGATGACTCAGAACCAGAGGTAGATCTTGATTCCCTTGGTTCACTTTTTATGCACCTTATTGACGATGATCATTATTAGGATGATGCGGAAGCCAGCCGTGCTGACCATGTAGAGGTAATTTCCCTTTCCTCCCATTCAGATCATGTGCCAGTACCAAAACTACACCGCTCAGTCCGGAAAGTAAAACGTTCACATCCTCTTGTTCATTTGGATCCACACTTTTCTTTGAAGACACATCAACATGAAGGTCGTCGCACAACCCGGCATAGTGGCCAACAGGTCACTTCCCCCGGTTTACCGGGTACCCCGGTTTGAAAACGCCATCCAGAGGTCTCTTGCACTTTTAATACATCTTATCATAAGGCGGGTTACTTCCGATATCCGCTTAATCCGTCTGATTCGAATTATCAGGGAACTTCCAATTCATCCTCCAGTGATTCATCAACCACACAGATGCCTCCACTCAAGACCGTTCGTGGGTAAGCATAGTAAACTTTATTTTTATGCCTTGCTCCGGTTTACTGTGCTGATCTCTGTACCTTGTTCTTTTCAGTGCCAAAGCCAAGCTTAGCAAAAAAGCCAAGCTGGTTATTCCAACTGACGATAATCCGACTGCTGAACCGGAGAAGACCTCAGAAGCTGTTGATCAAGATGACGACATTGCTCTGGATGATCCGGTTCCGCAGGGTCAGGATACTTTCATTGATCCGCCATAAGTTAATCCAACCAGTCATCATGCTGATCCGCCAAGCCCAACTGTGAATCCACCAGGCTCGGCCAAACCATTTGGTAAGCCGCCAAGCCCACCAAAGACTGTTGATACTATGGACGACATTGTGATCACCGGTTTTGGTCACACTGCTCCAGGCAATCCTGTCGCTTTATCAAAGCACAGTGCCAAAGAAGAATTCTCTGCTGTGGACAAGGGAAAATGGAAAACAGATTTGTCTAGTTGTGCTCACCTCAATGCTCAGGAACTCCACTCTGGATATCTAAACCGCCTATATACAAGTCATGATTATGAGGCCGGTTTAGTCAACTTGATGAAGGAGCACTATGAGGTAATTTCTTTTCAAACATTTCATAAATTTTTCTTCCTTGTGCTTTATATCAACTCCAGTGTAGCCCCCAAGGGCTAGTTTATCTCTTCAAGATGAACCGGGACTTCCTATTGCAAAGCTTATCCTTGTTGAATTCCTTTACATCCGGTTTATCTGATCAATTAAGCATTAGCCCCCAAGTGCCAAGATTAATACTTGTATTGAGCCTTGGGACTTAAAATATCAGTTAAGAAGAAGCAATCCGCATTAGCCCCCAAGTGCCAAGTGCATAACTTGTTGTGTGCTTGGGACTTTGAAAAAATATTACCAACTTATGATCTGTCTTTTGCAGGCTGACTTAATCAACAAAGATTCTCAAATCGCCGACCTCCAGGAAAACATCACGTCCCAGCAAACCAAAACATCTAAAGCCAAGGATGAATTGAAGAGCGCTTTAACATCCATGGAACAATTGAAGGATGGCTTAAAAAACGACGGGCAACCTGGGAGACTGAAAAAACCACTTTGCTGAAACGGGCGGAGGATGCTGAAGCGGCACTTAAACCGGTAGCAGAAGAGCTGACTGGCCTAAAGCAGCAAATCAATGCTATGACTTCTGCTATCTTTGGTAAGTACTCTTTTCAAGAGCCTTTCTTAAACATCTTTGAAACTGCCGGTTTAACAGCAAGTTCTTAAACCGTTGCAGGTAGTCGTGTTGCTCATTTGGGCTCGGATATGCGCAAGAAATTGAAGGTCGCTTATACCTTGATAGAACAACTGTATACCGACGCTCAACAAGTTATCTGCGTAGCCTCGTACAATAAACTGCCGCCAACCTTAATCAAGGATACCTTGGCCAAATTATCTATGACTCCTGCCCAGCTAGAAGAGGTAAAGAGATATGCTGCAAGGGCTGGCGCTTTATCTGCACTGACTCGGTCCAAAGCTTGGATATCTGATCTTGATCCGGAAGATATTGGAAAGGGCTATCCTAGCCAACAAGAAGACGGGCCAGAATTTGACAATGAAGCCCTCAAAGCCTTGACAAAGGAGATGTGCCCTCTTGCAAGCAGATTGGCCGAAGAAGCTGACTTGTTTGTCCACCGGTCCAACTATGATGCGGACAACAAACGTATTGATGCATCTGTGAAAGAAGTACAGAATCTTATCCCGCCAATCCGTAAGCACACTTATGCCCCTGACGTTGAACCGTCCAATCTTATAAGCGACGAAGCTGTCTTCCAAGCTTTAACGAGGATTGACTGGGCAACCATTGACTTCCAGCCACTGGGTGGGGAGGAGGAGGTGGAACCGGCGCAAGATGATCCAACAACTTCTTGTCAGCCTGGTGACAAATCATAATCCGGCAGCTGGCTTTAGCTACACATATTACATCTTGTGAATCAAACAGTTATTCTTTTGGGCATCAAAGCGCCTTGTAATAGGCTAGTTGAAATACTTTGATATGCTGCCATCATGCACTACTACATGACACTGTTTAATCTGTCATGATTGTTGCTATGTTTGCTGATGTGCCTTAGCAATTTCAGGAGATTCTGTTGTCTGCATTTGAGAAACTAAAATGTGCCCTGGCGGTTTACCGCCGGACGGGTTATGATACCCAATATAAAGCCAGAGTTTTGTAAACAAGGATGTAAAACAACAAAATATGAAATACATCATACCTGTGATATTGAACCACATCGTTAGATTACCAACTTTTATAGTTAGGGTGATAACCCAAATCTTGAATATTGATAACTTCCACCATGCCGTGCTGGTGCATAATAAGCCATGCCGGGTTATCATAAACACCGGATGATCATCCTGGCGACTTATAGTAAACGCTAGACCGAGCAAGAAAACACCGGTTTACAAGTGATTATGTGCTAACAACTGATAGTTGAAAGCTGCGCCGGGTTTAAGAAACACCGGGTTGATGTAATGACTTATAGTCAGTCCGGGTCAATAGACACCAGTTTAACTTAAAACTTTATCAAAGGAGAGAAAATTTTGCAAAAACAAAAATCAAATGAACACTTGTAGTCGAGGCTTTTCAAGGGCTGCCAGGCCCAAATTCGAGGCTTTTCACGGGCTGCCAGGCCGCTGAGTTAAACCATTTGACAAAGCCTTTTAAGATGGGCCTCCAATTAACCAATCATCGTTTTAACTTTGACAAGTTCAGGGTCTGTATAAGATTGACTTGTCAAACGTTCGGCGGGTCATACCAGGATTACTTGGACGGAGTGGCTTACTTGATGAAGGCAAGTTAACCTGGGGTTTTAGGTGAATACACCTGGCTTCCAAGCCTGGCTCGATAGCCTATTACAAGGGTCCTTTCAAACTCTTTGTTGCTTTGCACAAAGAGCCCCCAAGTAACTTTGTGAGCTGTGCTCAATGGGTGCCTATGTTTGAGCTATGCTTAGCAACAAGACTCTCTTTGGCCCCTTGGGTGTGAAGCTCCCAAGCTTTGTTGTGGCATGATTGCCGGTTTAATGGACAAATAGGACGTCGCTTTATAAGCAGAAGCCCCCTTGTAACCAAGAAATATTGGAAGAACGGCAGAGGCCCTGCTTTTAGCAAGTATGCCGGTTTATTATATTGATCATAATATATACATTGTCAAAATATGTACATAATGGGAGCCTATGGCTCAGGTGTAGTAAGGCCGAAGACGAGCGATGTTCCACGGCCGATGGGTCTCCTCCTCCGATTTGCGTGAGTCTTTGTGCTCTCGAACGTCGATAAGGTAGTATGATCCATTGTGCAGAGTCTTGCTGACCACAAAGGGCCCTTCCCAAGGTGGGGATAACTTGTGCATATCGGTCTGATCCTGGATGAGCCGGAGCACTAAGTCGCCTTCTTGAAAGGTTCTTGTTTTAACCCGGCGGCTGTGCTAATGCCGCAGGTCTTGCTGATAAACCGCCGAGCGAGCCAAAGCCATGTCCCATTTTTCATCTAACATATCCAGTGCTTCTTGACGTGCTTGCGCGTTGTCCGCTTCAACATAGTTGGCAACCCGGGGCGAGTCGTGACGAATATCACTTGGGAGTACCGCCTCTGCCCTGGAAACCATGAAGAAAGGTGTATAACCCGTAGATCGATTTGGGGTGGTGTTTATGCTCCATAACACAGATGGTAATTCCTCCACCCAACAACCCGACGTCCTCTTCAAAGGAACCATAAGCCGGGGCTTGATACCCTTCAAGATTTCTTGATTAGCTCTTTCAGCTTGACCATTAGACTGGGGGTGAGCCACGGACGACACATCAAGCCGGATGTGCTCTCATTGACAAAAATCCTCCATCTCGCCTTTGGAGAGGTTCGTGCCATTATCTGTGATGATGCTTTGTGGAAAACCAAAGCGGAAGATCACCTTCTTGATGAATTGAACCGCCGTGGCTGCGTCACACTTGCTTACTGGCTCCGCTTCAACCCATTTAGTGAACTTGTCAACTGCCATCAACAGGTGGGTCTTCTTATCTTTGGATCAGTTAAAAGGCCCTACCATATCAAGCCCCCAAGTAGCAAACGGCCAAGTGATCGGAATCATCCGTAGCTCCTGAGCCGGAACATGAGCTCGTCGTGCGAACTTCTGACAACCATCGCACCGCCTCACCAAGTCTTCAGCATCAGCATGAGTCGTCAGCCAATAGAAGCCATGACGAAAAGCTTTAGCAACCAAAGATTTTGAACCGGCATGGTGACCACAGTCTCCTTCGTGGATTTCACGTAGAATCTCACGGCCTTCTTCGGGAGAAACACAGTGCTGGAACACACCTGAGACACTGCAATGGTGCAACTCGCCATTGTGAATAACCATGGACTTGGAACGCCGGACTATCTGTCTGGCCAAAACTGCATCTTCGGGTAACTCGCCTCGGTTCATATACGCCAAATATGGAACCGTCCAATCCGGAATAATATGTAAAGTGGCCACCAATTGTGCCTCCAGATCAAGAACAGCCAGGTCCTCCTCTGTAGGCAACTTAACTGACGGGTTATGCAAGACATCCAGAAAGGTATTGGGTGGCACCGGTTTACGTTGAGATCCCAGTCGGCTTAAAGCATCTGCTGCTTCATTTTTGCACTGATCAATGTGTTCAACCTGATAACCCTTGAAATGACCAGCGACAATATCCACCTCTCGTCGGTAAGCTGCCATGAGTGGATCCTTGGAATCCCAAGTACCTGAAACTTGCTGAGCCACCAGATCGGAGTCCCCAAAGCATCGTACCCGACTTAAGTTCATTTCCTTGGCCACTCGGAGACCATAGAGTAAGGCCTCGTACTCAGCTGCATTGTTAGTACAAGGAATTATTAAGCGGAGAACATAACGAATTTTATCACCTCGAGGGGAAGTAAGGACAACTCCAGCCCCTGAGCCCTCCAATTGCCAGGACCCATCGAAGTGGATAGTCCAGTATGTGCTATCCGGTTGTCGCTTTATTGTATGAAATATAAACGCTATGTAATTGCTTTACTTTATCACTAAGCGGTAGCGATAGTCGTAGAAGCAATAGTTGGCGAGACGACCACGACGTTATTGTCGGTGTTCTGGGAACGGGGGTACCCAGACTTGCCTGCCTGCGGCCTGCGGCGTGGCTCAAGGAATTGCCCAGTATGGCCCATCTTCATCAACACATGCTCAAGACCCTCGCGAGGGGCCAAGCCTCGCGGGGAAGGACGACAGGAGGCTTCCTCAGGCACGGCCTCGTCAGGCTGGCTCGCGAGGAGGCGGAGAGATCAAGGTGGGGCACCCCACGAGGTGCCCGTGACGCAAGCCATGACGACCAAGGCCAGGCGGGCGCCAGGTGGGCGCCGGCCTGCGCAGAGTCCTTGTTTCCCCTTTGGTGCAAAGGGGGCAAGCGCAGGCAAGGGTATCAAGCAAAGGCAACCATTTCGGTGCAACAAGACAAAGACCATCAGGACGGCAGAGCGGAGGTCATCGTGGAGCCCAAGCCAGCGTCATCGTCAGGGTCTTTGGCAGGCGAGGACCAACTTTAGTCAGGATAAGTGTACTAGACGTTCCCCTTCAAAATGGCCAATTGTTGGTGCCCTTCCCGCTCAATATTTGGGAAGAGGCCCAGGGCCTTTGCCTATAAATAGGACTAGCCACCCCTAGGGTAGAGACACCTGATCCATCGACATCCGATCTGGAGACCAACCAGAGAGAAGAACCATGGACAACACCACCACCATAAGAACAGACCCTCACGAGGCTGTTCTTCCCTTGTATTGTTCATCAGCCTCAGAGGCAATCCACCACACCACACACTGGAGTAGGGTATTACACCACAATGGTGGCCTGAACCAGTATAAATCTTGTGTCCTTTGTGTTGTTCTTCGTGTAGTTTAGATCCTAGCGAGGCGGTGAGACATGAGTAGGCTGGGGGTGTGAACTCTGCGTGCACCCCAGTGTTCGAACCTCAAGGGTCTGCCGGAACCCGAAATCCGACATTTGGCGCGCCAGGTAGGGGTGCATCGGAATCCGCCTTCCGTCGCCTCGTGTTTTCACCGCTCATCCCATCTATGTCGGACGCACGTCGCACCCGCGCCGAGTGCTGGGCCGCCCTCGCCACTCGTGTCGCTCAGACGGCCCCCGTCGGCGGGTGCCGCCGCCGTTCCCCGTCGCCTGCCGTCAACGCCGCCACTGGCCCAGCGGGGAACGAATAGCAGGCGTCGTCCCTGCACCCATCAGTGCGGCGAGAAGGCCGCGCCGCCACTCCGTCGATGACTCGGCCGGCTCCTCGTCCCACGCCCGTCGTGCTCCTGCGGACGCGCACGCTGCACTGCTCCTGGCGTGGGAGCTTCTGCACTACCGTCCCATCGACGACCTCTACGACGAGTGGCTCGCCTGCATCACCGAGCTCGTTAGTGCCGCTGGGGGCTCCCCTGCATCGTCTCTCTCGTTGCACCGCGCACCGCCCGACGCGGGCGATGAAGCTTTGGGAGCGCCTCAGCCGCCTCCCCCTCAAGAAGGCGCCTTGGCCCCAAGGCGCATGGCCCCTGGGCGGAACCCACTCCGTCCGGTGCCAGCGCAGCAAGAGAAGAGCTGCCAGGAGATCCCTCGTCCCCAAGAAGTCGCCCGCGTGCTCCTTGCATCGGCTCGGCACGAGCGCGTACCTGCTCCTGCACACCATGACCCCGCACTGCGCCTGGAGGCAGCGCACCAGGACTTCCAAGATCAAGCTCTCCATCGCCCAAGGCCTCCCGCGGCCACTGCAGGCTACCGTGCCTTCTCCGCTGAGCTGCGCAGCGTGGCCTGGCCGGGCAAGTTCAAGCCAGACCTGCCCCCGCGCTACGACGGCACGACTGACCCTGCTGAGTTCCTCCAGCTCTACGAGCTGGGCATCGAAGCCGCCAACGGGGACGAGAAGGTCATGGCGAACTGGTTGCCCATGGCGCTCAAGGACGGCGCCCGCACCCGGCTCCTGAACCTGGCTCCAGGCACGATATCCTCCTGGGACAAGATGTGCACCCGATTCATCGCCAACTTCCAAGGCACTCGCGACCGGCCCCCGGCCATGAGCGACTTGCGCCGCATCAAGCAGTAGCCGGGAGAGACCCTGCAGAAGTTCATCCAGCGCTTCAACAGCACTCGCCTTAAGATCCCCAAGGTATCTGAGGAGGCCATCATCTCAGCCTTCTCCGACGGCATGCGTGACGTCAAGATGAAGGAGGAGCTCGCAATCCATGAAGACCTGTGCACCTCCCTGGAGCTGTTCAATCTGGCGACCAAGTGTGCTAAGGCTGAGGAGGGGCGCCTGTCCCTCCTCGAGCTGCCAGTTGCTGACCAAGAAGAGAAGAAGCCCAAGACTAAGGACGCGAAGTGCAAGGGGGCTGCAGTGCTTGCAGCAGAGCCAGACACCAAGTGAGGCAGGGATCAGCCTGAGTCATCCAAGGGCAGCCGGTACTGCGTGTACCATGACCTCCATACCCACAACACCAACGAATGCCAAGAGCTCAGGGCCGTGCGAGACGTACGTGCTGGCCGACGCCCCGAGCGCAGCGACCGGGGCTATGGCCGAGGACGAGGAAGAGGTGGAGGACGATGGGAAGACCATGGCCCATGCCAAGGGTGGCGCGACCGACCTCGCGAGGATCACTGGCAGTACCAGCCTCGTTAGGAAGGTTGGAGGGACCCACCTCGCGAGGGGGGTTGGAGAGATCAGCCTCGCGAGGATCGCCCACAAGGCAATGCAGGCCTCCCTCCTCTGCCACCATAGCCAAGGAGGAACGAAGACCATCACCAGGACGAGGGGGCTGGGGGCTTCCAGGAGCCGCGCGCAATCACTTGCATCTTGGGCAACACTCAAGCCCCGACCTCTTAGCGCATCTTCAAGCAGTTCGCCCGTGAAGTGAATGCAGTCCTTCCCAAGCTTGAGGCCACACGCCCTCTCACGTGGTCATCGTGCGCTATCACATTCAGCTCAGCGGATCAGCTCAAGTGCGCGGCCACAGCCGGAGTCCTCCCGATGCTTTGCTCCCCAATCATCAACAATGTGCAAGTCACCAGGACCCTCATCGATGGCGGAGCGGGGCTCAATGTCCTATCCGTCGAGACGTTCAACAATCTCCAAGTGCCATACAATCAACTGCAGCCGACCAAGCCTTTCTGAGGAGTCACTGATGGTTCCACAATTCCGATAGGGCAGGTCCGCCTTCCTGTCACCTTCGGGCAGCACGACAACTACCGCACCGAGCTCATTGACTTCGACGTCGCTCACATCCGCCTGCCATACAATGCCATCCTCGGGTACCCAGCCCTGGCCAAGTTCATGGCCGTGACCCATCACGGCTATAATGTCCTCAAGATGCCAGGAAGCGGTGGAGTCATCACAGTGCCCTGTGAAGAAAGAGATGCTGTGTGTTCTCTGGAACACGCTTTCCAAGCCGCATCAATTGAAGACCCAGATCACGGAAGCAGGAGGCTTCCCGAGGCCGCCCCCAAGAAGAAGAAGACGTTGCCTGGCCCGACCCCTCGGGAGGCAGGCCCCTCAGGGTCCGCGCCTATTCAGGGGGCGTCTCCTTCTGCCGCATAGGAAGGCATGCCCGGCGCCCTCCTTGAGCAAGGCTCGGGGGCTCTCTCCTGGAGGGCCATCGACTTTGCTAGGATCGCGGGGGAGGCGTTCGGGCACCACTTGGAGGCATGCTTCAAGGCACGTTTCCCTCAAGAAGGAGCAAGACAAGAAGGGCCAAACCACCAGGAGTTCATCAGCGAGATCATTCAGGAGCTGCAGGAGTCAAGAGTCATGAGCGGCAGCCGCCGCTTACCCGCCGTAGCTCCCCATCCAGGCGAGGATGGTGGGCTACGCGTCTGCATCGACATAGCAGGACTCAACCGAGCCGCCTCTCACGAGCGCCTCTGGCCCTCACGCGCGGGGTGCTATGAAGGTCCACCCCACAGCTATGTTCGCATGCCTCACGGCTTGCCGAACGCGGCTGCGGTGCGTCAGCGCCTCATGAGGAGCATCTTGGAGGCTCAGGCGGTCAGGCATTCTGCAGTCCTAGCGGAGATGGAGATGGTCCGCGAGGAGCCGCCAGCGCCTCCGGAGCCTCCCGAGACCCTAGGGCCCGGGGGCTCGTGAAGATCGTCTCCGCAGCACACGCCGTCCGCTACTTCAGCATCCCTCCATCTTCAACATCGTCAGGTAACATCCTTCGAGTTTCATTTTCAGCTGGGAGCGCCCCCCAGGGCTGCAACATTCCCAGGCTGCGTGGGTCCGTCCCTACGACATGTATCTCTTTTAGTTCATGTTTTCAGCTTACTTTGTCGGGGGCGCCCCTCGGGCTGCATCATCCCCAAAGTCGCTCGGGTTTGACCCAGCGGTGATCGTCTCTTTCCGCGTCTTTATAAATGGATTTGCTCCTTCATGGCTAACGTGCTTGACCCAATCGTCCGCTCGATTGACACCAACTGATGGAGCTGCTCCCTCACGGCACGACGCTTGCGCATGGGTCCGTCCCTGCAACATTGACAAACCTGAGTGGCTGAGCTCTGGCTGCGGCAACCTCGCAGGGCGCCACCTCACCAAGCCTTCAGTGCCTCGTCGCCCTCCCAGAGCAACCAACAACTGGCCGACAATTGTAACGCCAAACCCTCGCTTTTCTCATGATGAACTCGCAGGATCACTCTAAGGAGCAGCGTCGAGTGAGGTCTCCGCGACGTCTCCTTCGCTCTTGTCCGCGCGAACCGCTTGCATGTTAAAGGGGGGGGGGTACCTGAGCATCGCGACTCATGGGCTCTTACCGGCTCTCCATCCCTCACCCTCTAGCCTTGTCCACGGCATCGCGACCTGGCATACCAGCGACGGCTGAGCTTGCTCGAGGGCCGGGACCTAAGGACGTAGAGCACGAAGGGGAGTAAAGGCGAGAGGGAAGAGGCACGAAGGGACCTTGCCAGGCAGCTCCACAGTTGCCGATGCGCGGGCCTGGTGCCGCGCCGAGGGGTGGCTTCTGACTCCTAAGATAAGTCATCCTCCGGGAATCTAGCTGTCTCAGCACCAACACCGCACCTAATGCAGTTCCGTTTTTGGCGATGTCGCGCTCCTTTCTCACTGAACGATGGCTGCTTGAGCGCTAAGGGGGACCTCCTGAGCATCGCGACTCAGGGGCTCTTATTGGGCCCCGGGCCGATCACCTCCTGGCCTTGATCACAGCATCGCCACCTGGCATACTAGCGACGGCTGAAGCCTGCCTTGGGACCGGGACCTGTCAGCGCAGAGCGTCAAGTCCTCGCGAGGTTCGAAAGGAGGAACTAAGCTAAGACGGGACGAGCACCCCTCACCATTTCATAATAAGGTTCATATTAACAAATGGAACTACAAGCACCTTACAAACCCCCGCGGGGTGTGCTCTTCGATTCCTAGCAGGAAACAAAAGGGGCAAATCCTAAGGAGTGCTAACTACGCGTGCCACCACAAAAGACGCCATCACCAATAGTGGGCCGTCGTCCACCGGCGCCAACCCCATACAGATCAGTGGCAACGGCGTCCCGACGAGCCTGCCCTGCTCCGGGAGCAACGCAAGCTCGGAGGCTCATAGCTGTCATCGCTCGTCTCCGGGGTTGCGAGGAGCTCGGCGGAGTCGCTGGATCCTCCGGCACCCCCGCTGCCTGAGGAGCTGCTAGGGAAGCGGTTGACGAGCCTAGTCCTCGCCGCAGCAGGACCCCAGCCGCCTTTCTCAGGGCAGCACTCCAGCCGGCGCCCCTCCGCGTCGAAGACCTTGAAGAACATCAGGGAGGCACGATCGTACTCGAGGTGAATGGCAAGGGCGCCACCCGTCCTGCCGAACCGGGCGATCTCGCCCCAGCCACGGGTCAGGTAGACCCTGCCCGGAGCGACGACCTCGACCTCCGCTTCGGTTGCAGGGGCACTGCAGCCAGCATGCTGCAGCCAAAGCTTGGTAGGCCCCCTCGGCGGAACCTCGAAGGTGAAGGAAGGAGGGAGGCGTATCCAAGACCAAGGAGGCGTGGCGGCGTGAAGCACGAGCTCGCGAGCAGAGCCCATGGCGTGAACCCCAGGAGGAACGACGCGCACCGCCGTGATCCGCCGATGGCGACGGCGCCTCTGGCAATGTTGCTCGGCACCAGCATCCTCAGGGCCCTCGATCCGGGCATACAGAGGCAGTGGGAATCCCGGCGGCGGCCGTTCGAACCATGGCCTCGACACCTCCTGCCAAGCACCTCCTTCCCCGTGGCAAGAGACGCGTCGTTTCTTCGGAGGAAGCGAGATAGGACCCTCCCGGGGAGCCTTCCCCTTCTCTTCGGCAGAAAACCGACGGATCGGTGCCATTGGCAAAGGGAGGAGCAAGGACGAAGAGGAAGACGAGGAGTAGCGGGAAGAGATGGACTGGAAGGACTCGCGCCGTTCCATACATATAGCCGGGGGAGGCCAACCATCGGCCTCCACAATCATAGGTAATCATGACCCGTTTTGCATGTAGGGACTTGTCAAATCATGTAGTTGCCAAGGCGTCGTGGGGGAGCCAGGGTGCCCACGTCCAATCAACCGCCACACGGCGCCCAAGGCCGCAGGCTCTTGGGGCCTGCGGCGGTTCGCACTTGCCTCTTCGCTTCTGTGCTAAGCCAAGTCCGAGCGCGCCTTGGGCCTGGGGGCTACTGTCGGCGTTCTGGGAACCGGGGTACTCAGACTTGCCTGCCTGCGGCCTGCGGCGTGGCTCAAGGAACGGCCCGGTACGGCGCATCTTCATCAACACATGATCAAGACCCTCGCGAGGGGCCAAGCCTCGCGGGGAAGGACGATAGGAGGCTTCCTCAGGCACGGCCTCGTCAGGCTGGCTCGCGAGGAGGCGGAGAGATTAAGGCAGGGTACCTCACAAGGTGCCCATGACGCAAGCCATGACGACCAAGGCCAGGCGGCCGGCCTGCGTAGAGTCCTTGTTTCCCCTTTGGTGCAAAGGGGCAAGCGCAGGCAAGGGTATCAAGCAAAGGCAACCATTTTGGTGCAACAAGACCAAGACCAACAGGACGGCAGAGCGGAGGTCATCATGGAGCCCAAGCCAGCGTCATCGTCAGGGTCTTTGGCAGGCGAGGGCCAACTTTAGTCAGGATAAGTGTACTAGATGTTCCCCTTCAAAATGGCCAATTGTTGGCGCCCTTCCCGCTCAATATTTGGGAAGAGGCCCAGGGCCTTCGCCTATAAATAGGACTAGCCACCCCCAGGGTAGAGACACCTGATCCATCGGCATCCGATCTGGAGACCGACCAGAGAGAAGAACCGTGGACAACACCACCACCATAGGAACAGACCCTCGCGAGGCTGTTCTTCCCTTGTATTGTTCATCAGCCTCAGAGGCAATCCACCACACCACACACTGGAGTAGGGTATTACACCACAATGGTGGCCTAAACCAGTATAAATCTTGTGTCCTTTGTGTTGTTCTTCGTGTAGTTTAGATCCTAGCGAGGCGGTGAGACATGAGTAGGCTGGGGGTGTGATCTCCGCGTGCACCCCAGTGTTCGAACCTCAAGGGTCTGCCGGAACCCGAAATCCGACAGCTATTATGGAGGTCAAGGTTTCAAGCCGGTGACGATGGAGATCATGACGTTGCTTTGGTGATGGAGATCAAAAGCACAAGATAATGATGGCCATATCATGTCACATATTTTGATTGCATGTGATGTTTATCTTTATGCATCTTATTTTGTTTAGTACGGAGGTAGCATTATAAGATGACCCCTTACTAAAATTTCAAGGTATATGTGTTCTGCCCAAGTATGCACCACAAAAGTTCTTCGTACTGAGACACCACATGATGATCGGGTGTGATAAGCTCTACGTTCAAATACAACGGGTGCAAGCCAGTTTTGCACATGCGGAATACTCAGGTTAAACTTGACGAGCCTACCATATACAAATATGGCCTTGGAACACTGGAGACCAAAAGGTCAAACATGAATCATATAGTGGATATGATCAATATAGAGATGTTCACCATTGAAGACTACTCCATCTGACGTGATGATCGGACATGGCTTAGTTGATTTGGATCACGTATCATTTATATGACATGAGGGATGTTTACCTAAGTGGGAGTTATAAAGTAATATGATTAATTGAACTTTAATTTATCATGAACTTAGTCCTGATAGTATTTGCAAATTATGTTGTAGATCAATAACTTGCGTTGTTGCTCCCCTATGTTTTTTGATATGTTCCTAGATAAAACTAAATTGAAAGATGATAGTAGCAATGATGCGGACTGGGTCCATGATATGAGGTTTATCCTCGTTGCTGCATAGAATAATTACGTCCTTGATGCACCGCTAGGTGACAGACCTATTGCAGGAGCAGATGCAGACGTTATGAACGTTTGGCTAGCTCAATATGATGACTACTTGATAGTTTAGTGCACCATGCTTTACGGCTTAGAACCGAGACTTAAAAAATGTTTTGAACGCCATAGAGCATATGAGATGTTCCAAGAGCTGAAATTGGTATTTCAGACTCATGCCCGTGTCAAGAGGTATGAGACCTCTGAGAAGTACTTCGCCTAAAAGATGGAGGAGAATAGCTCAGAATGTCTGGGTACTACAATCGCTTGAATCAAGTGGGAGTTAATCTTCCAGATAAGATAATGATTGACAAAGTTCTCTAGTCACCATCACCAAGTTACTTGAACTTCGTGATGAACTATAATATGCAAGGGATGACAAAAGTGATTCCAGAGCACTTCATGATACTGAAATCAACGAAGGTAGAAATCAAGAAAAAGCATCAAGTGTTGATGATTAAACAAGACCACCAGTTTCCAAAAAATCGCAAAGGGAAAGAAAGGGAAATTCAAGAAGAATGGCAAGAAAGTTTTCACTCCCGTGAAGAAGCCCAAAGCTGGACCTAAGCCTGAAACTGAGTGCTTCTACTACAAAGGAAATGGTCACTGGAAGCAGAACTACCCCAAATATTTGGCGGATAAGAAGGATGGCAAAGTGAACAAAGGTATATTTGACATACATGTTATAGATGTGTACCTTACTAGTGCTCGTAGTAGCCCCTGGGTATTTGATACATGTTCGGTTGCTAAGATTAGTAACTCGAAACAGGAGTTGCAGAATAAATAGAGACTAGTTGAGGGTGAAGTGACGATGTGTGTTGGAAGTGGTTCCAAGATTGATATGATCACCATCGCACACTCCCTATACTTTTGGGATTGGTGTTGAACCTAAATAAAAGTTATTTGGTGTTTGCGTTGAGCATGAATATGATTAGATCATGTTTATTGCAATACGGTTATTCATTTAAGATAGAGAATAATTGTTATTCCATTTACATGAATAAAACCTTCTATGGTCATACACCCAATGTTAATGGTTTACTGAGTCTCGATCGTAGTGATACACATATTCATAATATTGATGCCAAAAGATGCAAAGTTGATAATGATAGTGCAACATATTTGTGGCACTGCCATTTGGGTCATATTAGTGTAAAGCGCATGAAGAAACTCCAAGCAGATGGACTTTTGGAATCACTTGATTATGAATCATTTGATATTTGCGAGTCGTGCCTTATGGGCAAGATGACTAAAACTCCATTCTCCAGAACAATGGAATGAGCCAATGACTTACTGAAAATAATACATACCGATGTATGCGGTCCGATGAGTGTTGAGGCTCATGGCGGTATTGTTATTTTCTAATTCTTATAGATGATTTGAGCAGATATGGGTATATCTAATTAATGAAACACAAGTCTGAAACATTTGAAAAGTTCAAACAATTTCAGAGTGAAGTGGAGAATCATCGTAACAAGAAAATAAAGTTTCTACGATCTGATCATGGAGGTGAATATTTGAGTTACAAGTTTGGTCTTCATTTGAAACAATGTGGAATAGTTTCATAGCTCATGCCACGTGGAACACCACAACGTAATGGTGTGTCCGAACATCGTAACCGCACTTTATTAGATATGTTGCGATCTATGATGTCTCTTACCGGTTTACCACTATTGTTTTAGGGATATGCATTAGAGACACCTGCATTCACGTTAAACAGGACACCACGAAAAACCGTTGAGACGACACCGTATGAACTGTGGTTTGGCAACAAAACCTAAGCCGTCATTTCTTAAAAGTTTCGGGATGTGATGTTTATGTCAAAAGGCTTCAGCCTGATAAGCTCGAACCCAAATCGGAGAAGTGCGTCTTCATAGGATACCCTAAGGAAACAATTGGGTACACCTTCTACCACAAGTCCGAAGGCAAGATTTTTGTTGCTAAGAACGGAACCTTTCTAGAGAAGGAGTTTCTCTTGAAAGAAGTGAGTGGGAGGAAAGTAGAACTTGATGAGGTAATTGTACCTACTCTCAATTTGGAAAGTAGCTCATCCGAGAAATCTGTTCCCGTGATGCCTACACCAGCTGGAGAGGAAGCTAATGATAAAGATCATGAAACTTCATATGAAGTTGTTACAGAACCTCGTAGGTCAAACAAAGCACGATCCACACCAGAGTGGTACGGTAATCCTATTCTGGAAGTCATGTTACTTGACCATTACGAACCTACGAACTATGAAGAAGCTATGATGAGCCTAGATTCTGATAAATGGCTTGAGGCCATGAAATCTGAGATAGGATCCATGTATGAGAACAAAGTGTGGACTTTGATGGATCTGCCTGATGATCGGCGACCCATCGAGAATAAATGGATCTTCAAGAAGAAGACTGACGTTGATGGTAATGTTACAGTCTATAAAGCTCGACTTGTTGCAAAAGGTTTTCGACAAGTTCAAGGAGTTGACTATGATGAGACTTTCTCAACCGTAGCGATGCTTAAGTCCGTTCGAATCATGTTAGCAATTGCCACATTTTGTGAAATCTGGCAAATGGATGTCAAAACTGCATTCCTTAAATGGATATCTCTAAGAAGAGTCGTATATGATGCAACCAGAAGGTTTTGTCGATCCTAAAGGTGCTAACAAAGTGTGCAAGCTCCAACGATCCATTTATGGACTAGCGCAAGCATCACGGAGTTGGAATATATGCTTTGATGAGTTGATCAAAGCATATAGTTTTATACAGACTTGCGGTGAAGCCTGTATTTACAAGAAAGTCAGTGGGAGCACTACAATCTTTCTGATAAGTATATGTGAATGACATATTGTTGATCGGAAATGATGTAGATTTTTCTGGAAAGCATAAAGGAGTGTTTGAAAGGAGTTTTTCAAAGAAAGACCTCGGTGAAGGGGCTTACATATTGGGCATCAAGATCTATAGAGATAGATAAAGACACTTGATTAGTTTTTTCAATGAGTACATACCTTGACAAGATTTTGAAAGAGTTCAAAATGGATCAGTCAAAGAAGGAGTTCTTGCCTGTATTACAAGGTGTAAAATTGAGTAAGACTCAAAGCCCGACCACGACAGAAGATAGAGAGAGAATGAAAGTCATTCCCTATGCCTCAGAGGTTCTATAAAGTATGCCATGCTGTGTACTAGACCTGTTGTGTGACTTGCCAATGAGTTTGGGAAGGGGATACAATAGTGATCCAGGAGTAGATCACTAGACAGCGGTCAAAATTATCCTTAGAGGACTAAGGAAATGTTTCTCGGTTATGGAGGTGATAAAGGGTTCATCGTAAAGGGTGATGGGGAGCGCGGTAATTTCAAAAAAATTCCTACGATCACGCAAGATTTATCTATATGATGCATCACAACGAGAGGGGAGAGTATGTCCACGTACCCTCATAGACCAAAAGTGGAAGCATTATGACAACGCGGTTGATGTAGTCGTACGTCTTCACGATCCGACCGATCCTAGCACCGAACGTACGGCACCTCCGCGTTCAGCACACGTTCAGCTCGATGATGTCCCTCGTGCTCTTGATCCAGTTGAGGCTGAGGGAGAGTTGCGTCAGAACAACGGCATGGTGACGATGATGATGAAGTTACTGGTGCAAGGCTTCGGCTAAGCACTACAACGATAAGACCGAGGTGTGTAACTGTGGAGGGGGGGCACTGCACACGGCAAAAAGATCAACTTGATCAACTTGTGTGTCTATGGGGTGCCCCCTGGCCACGTATATAAAGGAGGGAGGAGGAGGAGGCTGGCCTAGGAGGGGCACGCCTATAGGGGGAGTCCAACTAGGATTCCCAATCCTAGCTGGAGTCTCCTTCCTTTTCCAAGAGGGGAGAGAGGGAAGGAGTAGGAGAGGGAGAAGGAAAGAGAGGGGGGCGCCGCCCCCTCCCTAGTCCAATTCGGACTTGCCATGGGGGGGGGGCCACCCCTTGAGGCCCTTCTCTCCTTTCCCGTATGGGGCATTAAGGCCCACTACTTCCCCCAGCGAATTCTCGTAACTCTCCGGTACTCCGAAAAATACCCAAATCACTCGGAACCTTTCCAATGTCCGAATATAGCCTTACAATATATCGATCTTTACGTCTCAACCATTTCAAGACTCCTCATCACGTCTGTGATCTCATCCGGGACTCCGAACAAACTTCGGTCATCAAATCACATAACTCATAATACAAATCGTTATTAAACGTTAAGCGTGCGGACCCTACGGGTTCAAGAACTATGTAAACATGACCGAGACACATCTCCGGTCAATAACCAATAGCGGAACCTGGATGCTCATATTGGCTCCTACATATTCTATGAAGATCTTTATTGGCCAAAACGCATAACAACATACGTTGTTCCCTTTGTCATCGTTATGTTACTTACCCGAGATTCGATCGTCGGTATCATCATACCTAGTTCAATCTCGTTACCGGCAAGTCTCTTTACTCGTTTCGTAATACTTCATCCCACAACTAACTCATTAGTTACAATGCTTGCAAGGCTTATAGTGATGAGTATTACCGAGAGGGCCCAGAGATACCTCTTCAAAACACGGAGTGACAAATCCTAATCTCGATATATGCCAACCCAACAAACACCTTCGGAGACACCTATAGAGCACCTTTATAATCACCCTTTTATGTTGTGACGTTTGGTAGCACACAAAGTGTTCTTCCAGTATTCGGGAGTTGCATAATCTCATAGTATGAGGAACTTGTATAAGTCATGAAGAAAGCAGTAGCAATGAAACTGACATGATCATGATGCTAAGCTAATGGATGGGTCATGTCCATCACATCATTCTCCTAATGATGTGATCCCGTTCATCAAATGACAACACATGTCTATGGTTAGGAAACATAGCCATCTTTGATTAACGAGCTAGTCAAGTAGAGGCATACTAGGGACTATAAGTTTTGTCTATGTATTCACACACGTACTAAGCTTCTGGCTAATACAATTCTAGCATGAATTATAAACATTTATCATGAATTAAGGAAATAAACAATAACTTTATTATTGCCTCCAGGGCATATTTCCTTCAGTCTCCCACTTGCACTAGAGTCAATAATCTAGTTCACATCACCATGTGATTTAACACCAATATTGACATCTGTATGTGATTAACACCCATAGTTCACATCGTCATGTGACCAACACCCAAAGGGTTTACTAGAGTCAATAATCTAGTTCACATCGTTATGTGATTAACACCCAAAGAGTACTAAGGTGTGATCATATTTTGCTCGTGAGAGAAGTTTAGTCAATGGGTCTATCACATTTAGAGCCGTATGTATTTTGCAAATATTCTATGTCTACAATGCTCTACACAGAGCTACTCTAGCTAATTGTTCCCACTTTCAATATGTATCCAGATTGAGACTTAGAGTCATCTGGATCGGTGTAAAAGCTTGGATCGATGTAACTCTTTACGATGAGCTCTTTTATCACCTCCATAATCGAGAAATATTTCCTTGGTTCTTATTAAGGATAATCTTGACCGTTGTCCAGTGATCTACTCCTAGATCACTATTGTACCCCTTTGCCAAACTCATGGCAAGGTGCACAATAGGTCTGGTACACAACATAGCATACTTTCTAGAACCTATGACTGTGGAATAGGGAATGACTTTCATTCTCTTTCTATCTTCTGTTGTGGTCGGGCTTTATGTCTTACTCAACTTTATACCTTGTAATATAGACAAGAACTCCTTATTTGACTAATCCATTTTGAACTCTTTCAAAAACTTTCAAGGTATATATACATTGAAAAATCTTATCAAGCGTCTTGATCTATCTTTATAGATCTTTATGCCCAATATGTAAGCAGCTTCACCGAGGTCTTTCTTTGAAAAACTCTTATTCAAGTATCCCTTTATGTTATCCAGAAATTCTATATCATTTCCAATCAACAATATGCCATCCACATATAATATTAGAAATGCTACAGAGCTCCCACTCACTTTCTTGTAAATACAAGCTTCTCCGAAAGTCTATATAAAACTATATGCTTTGATCAACTCATCAAAGCGTATATTCCAACTCTGAGATGCTTGCACCAGTCCATAGATGGATTGCTGGACCTTGCACACCTTGTTAGTACCTTTAGGATTGACAAAACCTTCTAGTTGCATCATATACAACTCTTATTTAAGAAATATCCATTTAAGGAATGTAGTTTTGACATCCATTTGCTAGATTTCATAAAATATGGCAACTGCTAACATGATCCGGACGGATTTAAGCATCGCTATAGTTGAGAAAATCTCATTGTAGTCAACACCTTGAACTTGTCGAAAACCTTTTTGTGACAAGTCGAGCTTTGAAGATAGTAACACTACTATCAGTGTACGTCTTCCTCTTGAAGATTCATTTATTTAATATGGCTTGCCGATCATCGGGCAAGTCCACCAAAGTCCACACTATGTTCTCATACATGGATCCCATCTCAGATTTCATGGCCTCAAGCTATTTCGCGGAATTTGGGCTCATCATCGTTTCCTCATAGTTCGTAGGTTCATCATGGTCTATTAACATGACTTCCAGAATAGGATTACTATACCACTCTGGTGCAGACCGTACTCTAGAAGACCTATGAGGTTCTGTAGTAACTTGATCTAGCGTTTCATGATCATCATCATTAGCTTCCTCATAAATTGGTGTAGGAATCACTGGAACAGATTTATGTGATGAACTACTTTCCAATTCAAGAGAAGGTACAATTACCTCATCAAGATCTACTTTCCTCCCACTCCCTTCTTTTGAGAGAAACTCCTTCTCCAGAAAGGATCCATTCTTAACAACGAATATCTTGCCTTTGGATCTATGATAGAAGGTGTACCCAACAGTTTCCTTTGGGTATCCTATGAAGACGCACTTCTCCGATTTGGTTTCAAGCTTATCAGATTGAACCTTTTTCACATAAGCATCGCAGCCCCAAACTTTGAGAAAAGACAACTTTGGTTTCTTGCCAAACCATAGTTCATAAGGCGTTGTCCCGACAGATTTTTGATGGTGCCCTATTTAAAGTGAATGTAGCTGTCTCTAATGCATAACCCCAAAATGATAGTGGTAAATCGGTAATAGACATCATAGATCGCAACATATCCAATAAAGTGCGGTTACGATGTTCAGACACACCATTACGCTGTGGTGTTCCAGGTGGTGTGAGCTGTGAAACTATTCCACATTGTTTTAAATGAAGGCCAAACTCATAACTCAAATATTCTCCTCCACGATCAGATCGTAGAAACTTTATTTTATTGTTATGATGATTTTCCACTTCACTTTGAAATTCTTTGAACTTTTCAAATGTTTCAGACTTATGTTTCATTAAGTAGATATAACCATATCTGCTCAAATCATCTGTTAAGGTAAGAAAATAACGATACCCGCCACGAGCCTCAACACTCATTGGACCGCATACATCGGTATGTATTATTTCCAATAAGTCAGTAGCTCATTCCATTGTTCCGGAGAATGGAGTTTTAGTCATCTTGCCCATAAGGCACGGTTTGCAAGCATCAAATGATTCATAATCAAGTGATTCCAAAAGTCCATCTTTAAGGAGTTTCTTCGTGCGCTTTACACTGATATGACCCAAACGGCAGTGCCACAAATATGTTGCACTATCATTATCAACTTTTCATCTTTTGGCATCAATATTATGAATATGTGTATTACTATGATCAAGATTCAATAAAGCATCAACATTGGGTGTATGACCATAGAAGGTTTTATTCATGTAAATAGAATAACAATTTATTCTCTGCCTTAGATGAATAATCGTATCGCAACAAACATGATCTAATCATATTTATGCTCAACGCAAACACCAAATAACATTTATTTAGGTTCAACACTAATCTTGAAAATATAGGGAGTGTGCGATGATGATCATATCAATCTTGGAACCATTTCCAACATACACCGTCACTTCACCCTCAACTAGTCTCTATTTATTCTGTAACTCCTGTTTCGAGTTACTAATCTTAGCAACCGAACAAGTATCAAATACCCAGGGGTTAATATAAACACTAGTAAGGTACACATCAATAACCTGTATATCAAATATACCCTTGTTTACTTTGCCATCCTTCTTATCCACCAAATATTCAGGGCATTTCTTCGTCTAGTGACCATTTCCTTTGCAGTAGAAGCATTCAGTTTCAGGCTTTGGTCCAGCTTTGGGCTTCTTCACGGGAGTGACTACTTGCTTGCCATTCTGCTTGAAGTTCCCTTTCTTTCCCTTTGCCCTTTTCTTGAAACTAGTGGTCTTGTCAATCATCAACACTTGATGCTCTTTCTTGATTTCTACCTTCGTCGATTTCAGCATCACGAAGAGCTCGGGAATCATTTTCGTCATCCCTTGCATACTATAGTTCATCGCGAAGTTCCAGTAACTTGGTGATGGTGACTAGAGAACTCTGTCAATCACTATGTTATCTGGAAGATTAACTCCCACTTGATTTAAGCGATTGTAGTACCTAGACAATCTGAGCACATACTCACTGCTTGAGTTATTCTCCTCCATCTTTTAGCTATAGAACTTGTTGGAGACTTCATATCTCTCAACTTGGATATTTGCTTGACGTATTAACTTCAACTCCTGGAACATCTCATATGGTCCATGACGTTCAAAATGTCTTTGAAGTCCCGATTCTAAGCCGTAAAGCGTGGTGCACTAAACTATCAAGTAGTCATCATATTGAGCTAGCCAAACGTTCATAACATCTGCATCTGCTCCTGCAATAGGTCTGTCACCTAGTGGTGCATCAAGGACATAATTCTTCTATGCAGCAATGAGGATAAACCTCAGATTAGGGACCCAGTCCGCATCATTGCTACTATCATCTTTCAACTTAGTTTTCTCTAGGAACATATAACAACATAAGGAAGCTACAACGTGAGCTATTGATCTACAACATAATTTGCAAAATACTATCAGGACTAAGTTCATGATAAATTAAAGTTCAATTAATCATATTACTTAAGAACTCCCACTTAGATAGACATCCCTCTAGTCATCTAAATGATCACATGATCCAAATCAACTAAACCATGTCCGATCATCACGTGAGATGGTGTAGTTTTCAATGGTGAACATCACTATGTTGATCATATCTACTATATGATTCACGCTCGACCTTTCGGTCTCCAATGTTCCGAGGCCATATCTGCATATGCTAGGCTCGTCAAGTTTAACCCGAGTATTCTGCGTGTGCAAAACTGGCTTGCACCCGTTGTATGTGAACGTAGAGACTATCACACCCGATCATCACATGGTGTCTCAGCACGAAGAACTGTTGCAACGGTGCATACTCAGGGAGAACACATATATCTTGAAATTTAGTAAGGCATCATCTTATAATGCTACCACCGTACTAAGCAAAATAAGATGCATAAAAGATAAACATCACATGCAATCAGAATATGTGACATGATATGGCCATCATCGTCTTGTGCCTTTTATCTCCATCTCCAAAGTACTATCATGATCTCCATCATCACCGGCATGAAACCATGATCTCCATCATCTTGATCTCTATCAACGTGTCGTCACATGGTTGTCTCGCCAACTATTGCTTTTACAACTATTGCTATCGCATAGCAATAAAGTAAAGCAATTATATGGCGCTTGCATCTTATGCAATAAAGAGACAACCATAAGGCTCCTGCCAGTTGACGATAACTTTAAGAAAACATGATCATCTCATACAACAAATTATATCTCATCACGTCTTGACCATATCACATCACAACATGCCCTACAAAAACAAGTTAGACATCCTCTACTTTGTTGTTGCAAGTTTTACATGGCTGCTACGGGCTTAGCAAGAACCGTTCTTACCTACGCATCAAAACCACAATGGTTTTTCATCAAGTGTGCTGTTTTAACCTTCAACAAGGACCGGATGTAGCCACACTCGATTCAACTAAAGTTGGAGAAACAGACACTCACTAGCCACATGTGTGCGAAGCACGCCGGTAGAACCAGTCTCGCATAAGCGTACGCGTAATGTCAGGCTGAGCCGCTTCATCCAACAATACCGCCGAATCAAAGTATGACAGGCTGGTAAGCAGTATGACAATTATTGCCCACAACTCTTTGTGTTCTACTCGTGCATATAACATCTACACATAGACCTGGCTTGGATGCCACTAATGGGGAACACGGTAATTTCATAAACAATTCTACGATCACGCAAGATCTATCTATGTGATGCATAGCAACAAGAGGGGAGAGTGTGTCCACGTACCCTCGTAGACCGAAAGCGGAAGCGTTATGACAACGCGGTTGATGTAGTCGTACATCTTCACAATCTGACCGATCCTCACACCGAACGTACGACACATCCGCGTTTAGCACACGTTCAGCTTGATGACGTCCCTCATACTCTTGATCCAGTTGAGGCCGAGGGAGAGTTTCGTCAGCACGATAGCGTGGTGATGGTGATGATGAAGTTACCGGTGCAGGGCTTCGCCTAAGCACTACGACAATATGACCGAGGTGTGTAACTGTGGAGGGGGGCACCGCACACGGCTAAAAGATCAACTTGATCAACTTCTGTGTCTATGAGGTGCCCCTGGCCATGTATATAAATGAGGTAGGGAGGAGGAGGCCGGCCTAGGAGGGGCGCGCCTATAGGGGGAGTCCAACTAGGATTTCCAATCCTAGTTGGAGTCCCCTTCCTTTTCCAAGAGGGGAGAGAGGGAAGGAGTAGGAGAGGGAGAAGGAAAGAGAGGGGGGCGCCGGCCCCTCCCTAGTCCAATTCGGACTTGCCATGGAGGGGCGCGCGACCACCCCTTGAGGCCCTTTTCTCCTTTCCTGTATGGCCCATTAAGGCCCACTACTTCCCAGGTGAATTCTCGTAACTCTCCGGTACTCCGAAAAATACCCAAATCACTCGGATCCTTTCAGATGTCCGAATATAGCCTTCCAATATATCGATCTTTATGTATCGACCATTTCGAGACTCCTCGTCACGTCCGTGATCTCATTCGGGACTTCTGAACAAACTTCAGTCATCAAATCACATAGCTCATAATACAAATCATCATCGAACGTTAAGCGTGTGGACCCTACGGGTTCGAGAACTATGTAGATTTGACCGAGATACATCTGCGGTCAATAACCAATAGCGAAACCTGGATGCTCATATTGGCTCCTACATATTCTACGAAGATCTTTATCGGTCAAACCACATAAAAACATACGTTTTTCCCTTTGTCATCGGTATGTTACTTGTCCGAGATTCGATCGTCGGTATCATCATACTTAGTTCAATCTTGTTACCGGCAAGTCTCTTTAGTTGTTCTGTAATACTTCATCCCGCAACTAACTCATTAGTTACAATGCTTGCAAGGCTTATAGTGATGAGTATTACCGAGAGGGCCCAAAGATACCTCTCCGAAACACGGAGTGACAAATCCTAATCTTGATATATGCCAACCCAGCAAACACCTTCGGAGACACCTGTAGAGCACCTTTATAATCACCCTTTTATGTTGTGACTATTGGTAGCACACAAAGTGGTCTTTCAGTATTCGGGAGTTGCATAATCTCATAGTATGAGGAACTTGTATAAGTCATGAAGAAAGCAGTAGCAATGAATCTGACATGATCATAATGCTAAGGTAATGGAT
The DNA here is from genome assembly GCF_018294505.1 of Triticum aestivum. NCBI lineage: Eukaryota > Viridiplantae > Streptophyta > Magnoliopsida > Poales > Poaceae > Triticum > Triticum aestivum. The sequence continues at coordinate 400,896,689 of NC_057807.1, forward strand.
GGGTCATGTCCATCATATCATTCTCCTAATGATGTGATACTATTCATGAAATGACAACACATGTCTATGGTTAGGAAACGTAACCATCTTTGATTAACAAGCTAGTCAAGTAGAGGCATACTAGGGACTATAAGTTTTGTCTATGTATTCACACATGTACTAAGTTTTTGGTTAATACAATTCTAACATGGATAATAAACATTTATCATGAATTAAGGAAAGAAATAATAACTTTATTATTCCCTCTAGGGCATATTTCCTTCAAAGGGTTATGATGATGCAAGCTTGAAGCAGTAATCTAGATGACTTTGAGTCCCAGTATGGATACATATTGAAAGTGGGAACAATGAGCCAGAGTAGCACAATACAAAGCATTGTAGACATAGAAATTTGCAAATACATACGGATCTGAATGTGGCAGACCCATTGACTAAACTTCTCTCACAAGCAAAACATGATCACACCTAAGTACTCATTGGGTGTTAATCACATGGCGATGTGAACTAGATTATTGACTCTAGTAAACCCTTTGGGTATTGGTGACATGGCGATGTGAACTATGGGTGTTAATTACATGGCGATGTGAACTATTGATGTTAAATCATATGGCGATGTGAACTAGATTATTGACTCTAGTGCAAGTGGGAGACTGAAGGAAATATGCCCTAGAGGCAATAATAAAGTTGTTATTTTATATTTCCTTATTCATGATAAATGTTTATTATTCCTTCTAGAATTGTATTAACCGGAAACTTGATTCATGTGTGAATACATAGACAAAACACCATGTCCCTAGTATGCCTCTACTAGACTAGCTCGTTGATCAAAGATGCTTAAGTTTCCTAGCCATGAACATGAGTTGTCATTTGATGAATGAGATCACATCATTAGTGGAATGATGTGATGGACAAGACCCATCCGTTAGCATAGCATAATGACCGTTCAGTTTTATTGCTACTGCTTTCTTCATGTCAAATACATATTCCTCCGAGATTGTGCAACTCCCGGACACCGGAGGAATACCTTGTGTGCTATCAAATGTCACAACATAACTGGGTGATTATAAAAATGCTCTACAGGTATCTCCGAAGGTGTTTGTTGGGTTGGCATAGATCGAGATTAGGATTTGTCACTCCAAGTATCGGAGAGGTATCTCTGGGCCCTCTCGGTAATGCACATCATATGAAGCCTTGCAAACAATGTGACTAATGAGTTAGTTACAGGATGATGCATTAAGGAACGGGTAAAGAGACTTGCCGGTAATGAGATTGAACTCGGTATGAATATACCGACGATCGAATCGCGGGCAAGTAACATACCGATGACAAAGGGAATAGCGTATGTTGACATTGCAGTTTGACCGATAAAGATCTTCGTAGAATATATGGGAACCAATATGAGCATCCAGGTTCCGCTATTGGTTATTGACCGAAGATGTGTCTCAGTCATGTCTACATAGTTCTCGAACCTGTAGGGTCCGCACGCTTAACGTTTGATGACCATATGTATTATATGAGTTATGTGTTTTGGTGACCGAAGGTTGTTCGGAGTCCCGGATGAGATCACGGACATGACGAGGAGTCTCTAAATGTCCGAGAGGTAAAGATTGATATATTGGAAGGTAGTATTCGGACACCGGAAGGGTTCCGGAGTGTATCGGGTACATACCAGAGTACCGGAGGGGTTATCAGAACCCTCGGGGAAAGATATGGGCCATATGGGCCATAAGAGGGAGGCTAACCAGCCCACAAGGGGCTGGTGCGCCCCCCATGAGGGAGGAGGCCGAATTGTACTAGGGAAGGGGGCGCTACCCCCCTTTCCTTCTCCTACTCCCTCTCCTTCCCCCTTTCCCCATCCGTTAGATGGAAGGGGGAGCGGGGCGACTAGGACTAGGAGTCCTAGTAGGACTCCCCCAATGGTGCGCACCCTAGGGCCGACCTCCTCCTCTCTCCCTTCCTTATATACGGGGGTGGGGGTAATACGTCTTCGTCGTATCTATAGTTTTTGATTGTTTTATGCCAATATTATACAAGTTTCACATACTTTTGACAACTTTTTATATGATTTATTTGGACTAACTTACTTATCCAGTGCCCAGTGCCAGTTCCTGTTTGTTGCATGTTTCTGTATCACAGAAAATCCATACCAAACGAAGTCCAAATGTGATGAAACTCCACGGAGAATTATTGGAGGTGGAATCAACGTAAACGGAGGCCCGAGGCCACCACAACCCACCAGGGCACGCCACCAGGCACAGGCGCGCCCTGGTGTATCGTGCCCTCCTCGAACATCGGTTGGAGCTATACTTCGAGCACAAGGGAGCTTATATCCCTAAAAAATTGTGTAAAAAGATCAGCGCAATCGGAGTTACGGATCTCCGGGAATTTAAGAAACCGTGAAGGGCCAGATCTAAGGAGCACGAAACAGAAGAGAACAGAGAGGGATATCCAATCTCGGAGGGGCTCCTGTCCCTCCACCGCCATGGAGGCCATGGGCCAGACGGGGAACCCTTCTCCCATCTAGGCGGGAGGCCAAGGAAGAAGAAGAAGGAGGGGGGCTCTCTCCCCCTCTCTCCCGGTGGCGCCGGAGTGCCGCCGGGGCTAGGATCGTGACGGCGATCTACATCAACAATCTTGCTACCGTCAACTCCAACTTTCTCCCCCTCTATGCAGCGGTGTAACACCCCTTCTCCCCGTTGTAATCTCTACTTAAACATGGTGCTCAACTCCATATATCATTTCCTAATGATATTTGGTTATCCTATGATGTTTGAGTAGATCTATTTTGTCCTATGGGTTAATCGTGATCTTAGTTGGTATGATTGTATATTTTATTCATGGTGCTGTCCTACGGTGCCCTCCGTCTCGCGCAAACGTGAGGGGCCCCCGCTGTAGGGTGTTGCAATATGTTCATGGTTTGCTTATTGTCAGTGTTGCGGGGGGATGACAACAGCCTAAACGCGGATAAGTGGGTCATGGCGTATGGGAGTAAAGATGACTTGATATTTAATGCTATGGTTGGGTTCCACTACCTTAATGATCTTTAGTAGTTGCAGATGCTTGCTAGAGTTCCAATCATAAGTGCATATGATCCAAGTAGATAAAGTATATTAGCTCATGCCTCTCCCTCAAATAAAATTACAAGAATGATTACCGGTACTTGCTATCGATTGCTTGGGGACAAATGACTTTCTTGTTGACAAAAGCTACCCACTTTTAATACCTTGCAATTTATTCGTAGTTTTATTCTCGCAAAGTATTCGTAGTTTTATTCTCGCAAAATAGTTTCATACTTGTTTTAGGTAAAGCAAACATCAAGTGTGCGTAGAGTTGTATTGGTGGTCGATAGAACTTGTGGGAATATTTGTTCTGCCTTTAGCTCCTCATTGGGTTCGACACTTTTATTTATCGAAGAAGGCTACAAATGATCCCCTACACTTGTGGGTTATCAAGGGGCACCTCTAGACACATCAATTTTCTTAGCCGTGTGCGATGCCCCCCACCACCGTTTACTCCTCCGGTCATATTGTCGTAGTGCTTAGGCGAAGCCCTGCGCGGCTCAAATCACCATCACCATCACCATGCCGTCGTGCTGACGGAACTCATATCCTTCGTACCTCTACTGGATCAAGAGTTCAGGGGACGTCATTGAGCTGAATGTGTGCAGAACTCGAAGGTGTCGTACGTTCTGTACTTGATTGGTTGATTTGAGAAGACGTTCGACTACATCAACCGCGTTAAGTTAACGCTTCTACTTTTGGTCTATGAGGGTACGTGGACACACTCTCGCCCTCTCGTTGCTATGCATATCCTAGATAGATCTTGGGTGAGCATAGGAAATGTTCTCAAATTGTATGCTACATTACCCAACAGTTAGTACTCATCTCAGCTGCATGTTTTGACTTAAAACTAGGTGTAGTGCAAATGAATTGTAACTAGGTGTTTTGATCTGATCAGCACCCAGGTGTAGTACTAACCTGTAGTGAAAATGAATTTTTGATTGAAAAAAACAAAAAAGGTTGGTCTGGGTCTCGAACCCAGGCATGTGGTATTAAGTGATGCGTGCAATGCCAGTGGGATAGTACTAGTAGTCTGACCAAATGCTACTTAGCAGTCATGTTATTATTTTGTTGTGGCCCTCAGGTCCAGCGTTCATTGCACATTATGTACGGCGACCATGCACTGCGTTGTCTGCATGCCATTTCGGTTTCTCCTCCTCTTTCTTTAAGCCCACCCACCCGCCGCTTTCCACTCTCCACTCGCCACAGTCCGCCCGCGTCGCCTCAGTTTCTCCTTGATCCATAGTAAAAAATACCCTCGTCGCCGACCACCACACCGCCGTCGCCGACATGGACAACAACCCCGCCTGGCAGAGGGTCATCGATGACCTCGCATGCGACGACATGGCGATGCGCGCGGACCAAAAGGAGCAGCAGCCGGATCCGCTCCGTGTTGGTTTGTGAACGGAGCGCATCGACAATGTCGTCCTGGCCGTCCCCGCGCCTGTCAACACATCCCACTGGGACCGCTTCCAGCCCGATCTCCTCGTGCATGATGACGTCTCTGACACCGAGTCGTCCGACTTGGAGTACGAATCTGGCTCCGACGACGACTCTGGCTACGTCGCCGACTCGTCTTGGTCGTTTGGCGAGGTGGAGGTGGAGGTGGTTGTCATCTCTGACGATGAGACAGAGGAGCCGGAGGTCCAGATGGTGGCGCCAGTCCTCGACATGAAGGAGGGTGATAAGAACCTGCCGATCGATGTCGACCTGCTTCTAGATGTTGCTGTCATGGTCAAGCAAGAGGTGGAGGTGGTCTTGGCACTGGAAGCACATGCGGAGGTGGCAGAGAACAAGAAGAAGAGGAAGATGCCAGGTCCAGCTAAGGTTCGCCGGTCAGAGCGCCTGAATAAGGTGAACAACTGAAGATGAACAACTAAAGCAGTGAAGAAGGTGGTTACTTAGGTATGCTGAAAGTATACTATTTTCAGCATATAAGTTATAAGTAGAGATGTTTGGTTAGGTGTGCTGGTATAATGTGAGCACATAAGTTAATTATTTCTGCCTGCTGGTCTTTTTTTGGTAATGCGGTGTGATGGCTGTTGCAGAACTTTCTATTTGTGGACAAGTACTATGAAATGCTGAAGTGTTGCTGTCATTGTTGCTACTATGTTGATGTTTTGTTTCTGTGTGCTGTCAGTGCTGCTGTCACTGTTTGTTGTAGGTATGCTGGACTGTTATAGTGGTGTAAGAGATCTGGTGTTGATGTTTAACTGAATGTTATCAGTAATCTATGCTAGTCAAAATTCAGTTAAGCATTTCTGTCTTTTGTCAGCACCAATTAAACATGAACTAAATGAATTCTTGCAGTTATTATCTATGTCATTCAAAATTTAGTTAGCCATCTCCAACTGGAAATTCTTGCAGTTATTATCTATGTCATCCAAAATTAGTTATCTATGCATATGTGGTTAGCTTCTAGATAAACAAATTCACTTGACAACAAAACCATCAAACTGGTACAACATCACCATCTAGTACAAACAAAACCATCAAACTGGATAAACAAATTCACTTGACAAACAAAAGCATCAAACTTGATAAACAAATTCACCATCTAGTACAACATCAATTCAATCAAATTCATTCAGCATCTAGTACAACACCAGGTCAATTTAACTTATTCAACATCTAGTACAACATCAGCTCAATCAAAATCATCCAGCATCCCCTTAAGCTTCCTTATCTTCACTTTGGTGTCCACTTTGTGTTTGAACAAGTCACCAATCATGTATTCAAGCTTTCTCTTCTCTTGCTTTACTTTATCCCTCTCTCCAATGACTTGGTCTCTCTCTTTTTCTGCCTTAGCCCTGAATACCTGATGAATGCTTGTTACTGTTTGTCATTCATCTTCCTCTTCTCAAGCTCTTCCCTAAGATCAACCATAGCAATTTGTGTGCTGCCTAATTGGCGAATTGCTTGCTCCTTCTCAGCCACCATATTAGCAAAATCAAGTTTGACATTGCTAAGCTCTTTTTCCAACTTCTTCTTCTCTTCCATAATCTTCAAGTTTTACTTAGCATTTAGAACATTTTGTCCGAGATTCTGTGTTGTCTCCTCTTCATACATGCTCCATATCCTGGCTAGGCTCATCTTCATAGCATCGGGCCACTCAGGGTCAACCCACTCCACATAGTTGCAGCTAGGTACTTCCTATGAATTTAAAACAAACATAAATTCAGTTAAATAATCAAGAAATTTAGTTAACTACTCAAAAAATTAGTTAACTACACATAGCACATTAATGACATACAAATTCACTACTGAAGAAATAATAAAGAAATTCAGTTAACTAATCAAGAAATTCAGTCAACTACACATAGCACATTAAGGCATACAAATTCACTACTGAAGAAATAACTAAAATTTGAACTTAACTGGACCTTTAGCTTTATCTGAGCTTTCTAAACTTTTGACAGTGTGACTTAATTTGTACTAACCTTCTAGGCACAGGTTAGGAACCTTCTGCCAGTATCAACTGATTCAAATGCCACAAGCTTCTCACACAAAGTTCCATGCTGACATGTAAAGCTAGGCAGATCTATTGCTAGGCCTCTCCATTCCTCACAGAAGATTGTGGCAGGAGCCTAAAAAAATCATATTGGATTCAAAATGAAGAAAGAAACCCTAGCTGTTGGTAACCCTAGTAGGAGATGAGGAGGAGATGACCAACCTTACTGGTAACCGAGTCGTCTTCAGAAGATCTAGGGAGATCATCCCACGACACCATGGCCGAGGAAGAATAGAAGAAGGGGAACGAGTGGTGATGGATCCGGTGGTGGAAGAACAGAGAAGAAGGAAACTTGTGACTGGGGAGTAAGAAAAGGTAGATCTGGTGGTTGTGGACCAAAGGCAGGCGTATAATGCAAGTTGTAGGGTGCCAGTGTGCATGGGATGCTCTTTAGTTCTTTTCAGTCCAGAATAAGTTCATTTACATTTCATATCAATCCAGCTCTGTTAACTAAATATTTTTTCAGTTAAGTTCAGTTACACTTTGGCTATATCAATCAAGCTCACTTAACTAAACCTTTTTTCAGTTAAGTTCAGTTAACTGATTTGTTCTCCATATAATGATTTTTGCTGTGTAAACATAAATTTTTGGCTACATTGTTCTCCACATACATGTTGGCTCAGAAAAGACAAATACAAAGTTCAGCTGAGAAAAGACAAACTTAACTGATATTTTTCAGTTAAGTTCAGCTGAGAAAAGACAAAGTTAACTAAATATCACTACAAAAAAATACACTTCCGTGATGATACATGTTTGTCATAGTAAGTCGCATTTTTTTGTCATGCATGTACATCCATGACGATTTTATGACAGAATCAAGATAGTCATACTTGTGCTGTCGTAGAAGTGTTCCATGACATTACCAAAATTATCATCATGGAAGTGTCCACTTCCATGACGATAAATCACGCGTCGCATAAGTGCTTTCGTCAAGGGTGACTGACACGTGGCATCCACCGTAACGGAACACCGTTAAGCTATCGGGTCCGATTTTGGATCCGCTAACCCATTAATAGCCCCGGCCAATGGGGATTTTCCACGTGTAAAATCATCATTGGCTGGAGGAAACACGTGTCGGCTCACCGTTGGGACAGATGTCATCCACTCATTGGACAGAAGGCGCCTATGATACGTCGACACGTGGCACGGCCCAACAGAGGCCCATTCTTGTGAAAAGGCCGGCCCTTTTGACTTGGTCAAAAGGTGGCGGGCCGGCCCATGTAAAGCCTGTTAACGACCTGTTCGCATATAGCCCATTTACAGCCCGCTAACCCCAGGCCCGTTATGCCCTATCCGAATTAGGCCCAGTAGCGTCATCTGGGCCACCCAATATGATTCCATCCCGTTTTCACTTCTGGCCCATGTATGGCCCATGACATCTTTCGACCCATATAAGGCCCTATGTAACTCTTGGCCTATTAACGGCCCGTGGTGAAACTGGCCCGTAATGAACAGTGTATTACTTTACACCCATTAACGGCCCGTGGTGAAACTGGCCCATAATGAACAGTGTATCACTTATTCACTTTATACCCATTAAGGGCCCGCTATTCCGTTGGGCCGTTTCCAGCCCATGTTATCTTTCGGCCTACTCAGATCCCATTTATTCTTGGGCGCATTTCCAGCATTCGTTTACTTACGGCCCATTACTGTTATTTTCTGCTTATGGGCCAAATTCAGCTCGTGGTTACAGTCGGCCCGTTTGTGGTCCGTTAACACATTGGGACGTTTTCATAGCGTCATGAAATATGGCCTATTAACGGTGGCCCATTATGGTTGGCCCATGAACAGACGATTCCAACTCTAGCCCGTTTACGGCCGTAATGCGACCTGTTATTGGCCCATGTTTGGCCAATCGATCATACTGTCCGTATAAGGCCCATTGATCATACGACCCGTAGAAGGCCCATTGTTTGTACGGCCCGTAGAAGGCCCATTGTTTCTACGGCCCGTAGAAGGCCCACTGTTTCTACGGCCCGTAGGAGGCCCAGTGTCACTAAAGTAAATATTAGCCCATGATTATTGTGGCCTAGTTTTAAAAAATAGGTTATTGCAGCCACTAGCAAACCGCGGAAAAAGAACTGCAATGACTACAAGCAAACAAATAAATAAGACAACAAGGAAATAAATAAGCCAGCAACTTACGCTAGGCTATCACGGCTATCACACATATTACATCCACTGGGCATCAAAGTTCGCCACCAGTGCAAATAAATGCGCCGACAAAAGAATATACAAAATTGAGAGCACTTCAGAAGGCACTAGGCCTGGCCAAGTCCCCCCCCAAACAGCTGAAGAAGCTGAGTAGACCTCAGTTGTGTCAACGATAGATGCATCTACACTAGATTTAAGGCATGATGGTGCGCATGGCAGTCCTCTAACATCTTCATTGCATCTTTGACTTCAAGTTGGAGCTGAGCTGAAGCAAGCCTTTCCGCTTTAAGTTGAGACTGAAGAAGTCGAACTGATTGAGGCAGTGACTGCACAGAGGTTGTCTCACACCTGCTGGTGAGTAGCTTCAACTCACTGTCTTCATCAAGACAGGACCTTGGGGTTATCTCGCTGTCCTCAAGATGGTTTGGCTCACTATCTTCCCTAAAGTTCTGCCTAGCGTAAGAGATACGACTCTGAAAGAGAAACAAGGAGACACGTAACAGGTTTCACAATTATATAAGCAAATAAATGGATTTGTTCTGCATAAGGAACATGTTTTTACAACTACAATTTGAAACTGGTAGTTGTTGCAAACATCCAATCAGATGTAAACAGCAAAGAAAACAATAGTGGAAGCAATGATGCCTATCCAAATCTATACTAGAACAAAGTTTGAAGGCTTGAGAAGGATGAACTTACATTACATGTTAACACGGGCTGGACAAAGCCCTTCTCCATGTTGATGGAAGGATAATTCAATAAATTCCCCAAAGAAAATTCTTTATAAGCGTTGCCATTATTCTACATTTTGCAAAGAGTAAATATAGATCAAATAATATTGGAAGAAACAGATGATAATGAAGCTCAGGTGCAGACTGATGATACATAATCAAATAGCAATTAATTAAGTACAGCGTTACAGGGCAAAAGGGAGAGAGGTACTGACAAGAGCAATGCAGAGCCCATTATTGTTTTGAGATCGTACGATTCTTTGAGCAAGGAGATTCATCTGAAATTAGTTTTCATACAAGAGAGAAGGTAAGGCACAAGCAGAAATTTAGGAGTTCAAATTTTGAATTGATATCATAGACAATACCTGACGCTGGGCTCCCAGCAGTTCTAATAGGGGTTTGGCCACTGGAGTAGGGGTAAAGTGTGGTACAGTTGGGCCTGTGTTTTCTGTGGCTGATGATCTATCTGATTTAACAGGTACCACTACCTTTTCCAAATACCTAGTTTGTACTCCTTGAGGATCTGCACTCACCCTCTTCCTTTTGGACATCTATCACGAAAGAACAACATTTGACTGGAAAAACATAGTGTGACGACACATGGAATAGGTACAAAAAATGGATAGTTATGGCATATACTCATATATGATGCTTAAACTAAGCAGATGGTGTAACAAAGTAGAAGAAATGCAAGAGGCCAGATGCAAAATATGTGCGACCAATACAACTTTGCAAAGTTAGAGCAAGCACCTTGATGGGTGAATAAGATAGGCCATCCTCTACCATGCCAAGTTTGTTAACCAGTGGATCGTTCCGCAATATTCCTCTCGTGCGCCCATTCTCATATTCATTTTGATAATGTTCAATATCTGACATGCATGAAAACATAAAAACAAGTGAGATTTTCTTTGTAATGCAGAAGTGATTCTAATCCAATACTGCCTCCCTGTAAACCCCTTTGTGCTATCTCTGCAATTCTTTTAAAAGATGCCATGCATGCTGTAATTTATTGTGTGCATTAATATAATGTGGCCTACTCCTCAAAATATGAGAGCTCCAGAAGTGATGACACTTCGCAGATGATAGCTTCAACATATAGTAAAGAAGAACAAGTCGACCTGACCTGACAGATTCGAAATATACCAAGGGAGAACAACTCTACCTGACCAGTCGACCGCAAGAGAAGAGTATCATCTTAAAGAAGAGCAGAAGTGCAAGCGGATTGAAGATATTACAAGTGTTTCAATACAATGTGGGTTGGTCACCCATGATGAACCAGAGCGCACAGAGAAATACTATTCTTTCCAGTCTCTCCATATGTGGCTCACATGCATTTTGAAACTAAAGTAGGAACATTTAGCTAACCAATTAAACATCTCTCAGTTTTACTAATATCAGCAATAATATCATATATGAATTTGTACAACTAAGCTTGTTTAGCTCGATCGGTGGAGCAGTGCTATTATGACACGAACCACGTAGGCTGATTGTGGTCATCATAAAATGGGGAAAACATAAGCATGATCAGTACAGTGTTGACCGTGGCAGTGGGATGGCAGATCTGAAGCTACAAACCGCGCAAAGGGTAGTTAGCAACCGATGTTTTCTTTGAAATAACAACTTAGATTTGGTATGGACAAGAAAGTACGGTCAACAAGTGACAAAGAAATGCAATTATGCTGTCTCTCTATATGTCGTGACATGCATTTGCAAACTCAAGTGGGACCTTTAGCACCAATTAAATGTGTCAGTTAACTAATATCAGTATCATATCACAATCATATTTGAACAACTAAGCTTTCGTATTCTGAGTGTTGTGTTGTTTAGCTTGAAGGGTGGAGTAATGCTAGTACGACAGAAAGCACCTACGGAGATCATAGTAGAGTAGATAAAAGGGGAAAACCCTAAGCATCAACAGAAAAATCAGGAAAGTGGAACTAGCTGGACCAGTGGGTGGCGCACATGCTTTTTGAAACGAATATAGGAACATTAGGTGACCAATTAAACGTTATCTGTTTTAGTGATATGAGCATCATATCAGATTCGTATTTCAACACGTAAGCTTTGGGTTGAGGTCTTGAGGAGCAGTGCTAGCACGACACGAAGCACCTACGATGATGGTAGTGAATATAAAGGGGGGAAACCATAAGCTTTATGAGTATAGTGCCCGTGCCATGGCGGATCTGAAGGTGCAAACCGGACAAAGCTACTTCGCAACCAATGTTTGCTTTCAACAAGCCACTACGATTTGGTACGGACAAGAAAAGTATAGTAAACAAATTATGATCTATTTTCCGGGTGAGATCAATAACTCAAGCACATATGGAAGAGTACCACCTCTCTTGCGACGCCGTGTAGGCCTATGCTGATACGTTGAGGGTGCTACGGGTGCGATGGCTGTCAGCGGCGGGGAAGAAGACTTTAGACGGCAGACGACCGGGTAGGGGGAAATATCCTGTTGCCGTGGACGAGGCGGTCGTAGGAGCGGCAATGGCAAGGTGGACGACGGCGCCGATGAAGCGAGAGGAGGGGATGAAAGGATCCTGGTCCAGCGCCGTGGATGAGAGACGTCCATCTCTTACAGTGGACGACGGGGTAGGGGTAGCGGCTCCGACAAGGTGGAGGATGGGGTGGCGGACGGAGGAGGCTGGCCGCAGTGCGGAGGTTGTCGTGCCGCCGATGGTGTATGAATGGGGAAATGGAGGGGAGGGGGGCGATCTCAAACTTTGGGACGCGCTTCTCTGAAATGGGGGAAAGTTACGAACTTATCCCCCGTTTAAAATTTCAGACATCACATCAGTTGGGGATAGGACGGTAATCTTGCATCTCCCAAATATTTGTCGGTAACTATTTCGGGCAAGGAGAGGGTGTTTTTCCGCCCACGGTTGGCGCCCACGATGTATGAATGGGGCTGACAGGTAGGGCGGTTGTGTCACGTCTGATGGAAGTTACACATCTGCCCCTATTTAAAATATTAGCCTACATCGATTTCGGACGAGGAGAGTTTGTTTTGCTGCCCATCGTGTATGAATGGGGAAATGGAGGAAGAGACACATGTCTTTCGGACGAGCTTGAATCAAATGTATTTTGCCGCCCACGTTTGGCGCCCACCGTGTCTGAATGGGCTCAGAGGCCGTCGTGTCACGTCTGATTGAAGTTACTAGTCTACCCCTATCGACAGTAGTGTAAATCCGGTCGATAAGGATGTCAAGTGTCAGGGGTAGACAGTAATTTTCCATCTCGCAAACACTTGCTTCGGGCAGCCCACAAATTATAGTGGGTGTTTAGCCGCTTCGTTCAAAACTTGGGAGAATTAGCATTCACGTTTGCCCTGGGACCTAGCAAACTAAATTCAAATCCAGTTTGTATTCGATTACGAATATCCACAGATAATTATACGTTTTGTTATTTATTTCTTCAAAACCACAACAAAGATTTATTTCACCTTTATATATGATTATGATTTAGAAATACCGTGATCTTCAAATTCAGTAGGTTGGATACACTCTGATTCAAACAGTTATTTCATCCAATACAATATGCTCACACGAAAAACAGTTCACCTTATGTCAATCATACAAGTACTGAGGATTACCTCGCCTAAAAATTTCGGATCATTACAACACATGGACAACATGGAATTCCGGACAACATAGGGGGTCTTGCAACATAATCCATTCAGAGACATGACACAACATGCAAGTACAATAATCTAATGACAATTTCAACTGGTATCTAAAGAAGAACCGGGATTACCTTGGGCTTCAGATAGCAGAAACAGCAAGACCTCCTCCATCTTCAAATGCAACATTCTTACTTCCTCCAATTCTTGGGTTGCTTGCATAATGCGTGTCGCTAATTCCGTAATTTCCAGCCTCAAGATAAAGATTACCTCATTCATGGCAGCCACACCATCTCTTTCTGCCTCTAGTAGAGCCTCAAGCACTATAATATCTGTGCTCAGACTGCTCTCCGGCGGTGTTGCCTCTGAACTGCTACCATCTGGTAACATGGATGGCGCACTGCTTCCACAAATAGATTCTGGGGTTGTACATTGTGTCCTAGTGTGAACGACATCCTGAAAGGTTTCCGCTGGACATAAGTAAGAGATAGTTATCGTATGATCCAGGCAGTAAGCTTACATGGTAAACGACGGACGAATTATTGCCGAGCATGGCAAACTATATTTAAATGGTTCGAAGCAGCATCAGCCGAAAAGAAATTAAAATGGTAAGATGAAAGTTGAAAGGGAGTGTACAACCGCTATATTTAAGTTGCCAAGGCATCTAAGCAGTTGAAATAATCTTAGAAAGCACTTAACAGTGTGGCCTCATATAAACTACGAAGACAGTCTTGTGATGAAGTTGAGAGGAAAAGTTAAGGACTAAAATGAAATAGGCATGCATTTCTTTATGATAGTACAGCAGGCACTGCTGACATATTGGCCAACTCAGGTATAACGTAACAACAATAAAGCATTCGAATCAAGCAATACAGCAAAGCAGACAACTGAACTATTTGTAATTCGGTAGGATTACACGTTGAGGGCACAAGCCAAGAAAGCAGCCCACCCGCATTGCATTTAACATGTACTAAAACACACTGGCTTACCATATGTTGCTGTGAAGCCTAGCTGCTGTTGCAATGTTCTTTGAAGATATCGTCAGCATCCCGTGGTTGCAAATCTAGTTGTTGTAGTTTATTTTGTACCATCTATTTAGGTAAAATTAATTTTAATCGCATGCACTGGTCCGACTTGATCATCAATGGTTCATCTAAACTAATGAAAGAAGGGTGTGTGCATACACAACAACATATCTGCTTCCCTCTATTTTTGTGCTTGTTCGAGGTGCCAGCACCAAAAGAACAAATATTTTGCTTGATGGGGTTGGCAACTCCATAATAATAGAAGCATCAAATTAGTCATGCAACTTGGGAAGATCAAGAACACACAAACAAGTAATGAACAGAGGCTCGGAGCAGTGATGTAATAGCTAGCATCAGAAAATGTAGGGTAAAACAAACAAAAAGCAGCGGAACCACATGCTAGTTTGCTGATGTGTAATTAACCATAGAGAACATGAAGCAGTCTGATGGAACCAACAAGTGGCATCAGAACAAAACTAAAGCATATTAACTATATGTGCATTGGTATGTAATTTAACACATGTAACATGTTCACTGCCAGAAGTATGGCCCTACAGGTGCAAGCAGAATAACGTGTCTCATGAAAAACTGAATGATGCCTTGAAGAAATTCAAAGGTGCGGTGCTTATGCTAGGAAAGTGAACGTAGGCGCCGGCCGTTGGATAATAGTACCTGATTCTCGGCGGCATATGGGTATCGTTGTCATACTTGATAGCTAAGGGTCGTCGATGGTGCTCGTGTTGCAGTTGAGTTTGGGTCAGCTGTCGCCGTCACTGAAGCTGCTCCTGTGCTACGGTTGCGGTGCTTGTCGACATACAAGAAAGCTCATCTGTGGTAAGTGAACAGTTGCACGATAAAGAGAAAAACCAAAGGAGTACAAATCGAAATAACCTGATGAGGCTGCGGAGTCGGTAAAGGAGGGCCGATGGAGTTGAATATGGCATCCGGTGCAGTGGACGAAGGCTTTGGCAGGCGCGTTGTATAGTGCTTTCGGTGAGGCGGATCTGTTACGTTGGACGAGGGCTTGTATGAAGGGCCAGCGAAGGGGCGGACGAGGGAGTCAGTGAAGGGCCTACGCTGTGGTGGAGGGCACCGATTAAGCAGATCCAGTGCGGTGGACCATGATGGTGGTCAAGGAGATCTGGAGCGGTGGACAAGCCAGTCGCTGAAGCGGCTCCGGTGAAGTGGTGAGTTGGCAGTTGGGGGTTCCAAGGTGCGGAAGGTAGATCCGGAGGGGTGTGAGGTCCACCGCTGCGGTGGAGGACTAGATTCGGCGGCTTGCCGTGGTTGGGAGGGTCGGGGAGGGGAAGGGAAGGGGCTCTGGGGAAGAATGTTGGGGGCAAAGAGGGGAAAACAATGGAGTTCCCAAAGCAGCCCTTTTCCGTTCATGTGGCAGGGGTAAAACAGGAATATCACAGGGCTAAAATTTCGGGCGCGTGATATTTCGATGTGAGCGAGAAGTTGCGCCTAAAATTATAAGTATTCTGCTCTCGCACGGCCGACTATGATATCATGGCCGGAAATTTGTTTGTTTTGCACGCAAAAAAAATGTGCAAGTTTTGAAAATCAATGTCTCCAACTCGAAACTTAGATTGTCCATTCAATTCAAATATAGATCATTGAGCTACTACAAGAAAATACCATCATACGGTCCAATTCAAATGAAATTCCAAATGTGTTTATCCTAAATATGATGACAAAAGCAAAAATGTGTATGTGTATGAATAAAGTGGATGATTATAAAGTTTGAACATGCCCGTATGTGTATATCTCTAGGTTTGATATATGAATTTGAAATCACGAAATCCCGGCTTAAAAAATGTACCTCCGTTTAAATGAATTACAAAAGCTAATGATGGAGTCGAATTCCAAAATTCCAATCTTAGGTTTGTAATTCTGGTACATCAAGGTATATCACGCATGTTCAAAAGTATCGTTATCTCATACTACAAACTGTGAAACAAATGGATCAACCATGAGTGGACAATATCTCAATTACGCTAATGTCCCTCAAATATAGACACCTCACTCTTTATCTGAAGTCAACCCGCCCCCCCACCACCACCACACACACACACATAGAGAGAAGTCGTTCTCTCCCCCAAACACCAACACATGAGCACATTAACACCCCTCTCTCTGTAAAGTACGTACCCCAACATAGGTCTCTATCACTTTGTCTCTCGGGCATGCACACATCTCTTCCCTCACTCTCTAGGTCTCCCGCTATCTCTCTTACCCAAGCGCACGCACTATGTAGAGTGTATATTTCCCATACACACAAAACGTCGCCCCCAAACGTCTATCTCCCTAGTTATGTGGTTCTCGCGCACTCACCTCACACACCACCCCCACCACAAACAAGCACACTTTGTCTCCTTGTGCACCACTCTCCTCTTTCTATCTCCCCCACATGCGGACCCGCCCCAGCTCCTTCCCTGCATACATATATGTCGTGACTCTTTGCATAGCTCCCTAATGTATAATCGTTCTCGATTTTGCACATTGTTCTCTACACCATCTATTCTAGATCTCTCGTGAAGTCCCTATCACACACACGATGACTCGCTTCCCTTGCGTCTCCATTCATAGGCCAATTTCGGACAACATCAACATTGTCTCCCTATCTATACGCCATTTATGGACACAAATGACCCCTCTCGCCCCCTCTCTTCCTCTCTCTCTCTCTCTCCGTCGCTGGATCTCTCTTTCTCTCGCTCTCACACCCCTCTCCCACACACACACTCGATGTCTCTTCCAAATAGTCTGCTCCCCCAGCCCGCCCCCATGTTATCCCATTACTACACATGTCACACCATTCCCCCTTCCCTTATACTAGGTTTACATCATCAGTGGTCTCTCTACTCCATGTACACTCTCTCCCTCTCACACACAAACGCGTGCACAAACACACACAAACACGCACAAACACCCATTTATCTGGATCCTCATCTCTCCCTATGTCCGCATGTGTATCTCACACACTCACTCTCCAATTATGTATATGTGTCTCCACGTTACACAACACAAAGCCCCATGTACATGTCTCTCTCTATCCTCCACACACATAGACACAAAGAATCTGTTATCATTGCCCCAGTCTCTAACATATCACACACGCACACTGTCTCTCTCTCTCTCTCGCAAACACGCTCATCAAGGGTTTCCCCGTGAATAACTTACCGTCTATTCATCAACAGTCGTGGCAGTACGCGAACACGAGATGTGAAAAAGAATAAATCTACACGTGCTTAGACCACCTAGTATGACTCGCCCCGGGCATAAAAACCGAAGACCGAAGACCGAACCCGAAAAGACCGAGACCGAACCCGAAAAGACCGAATTAGAAAAGACCGAATAAAAAATGGTCTGTGCAAATAGAAGACCAAACTAGTTTCGATCTGATCGGTCATGCTTTGTTTAGGACCGAATAGCCCGTATAGACCGATTAATAAAAGCCCATCCTAAGGCCCGTCCGGCCAAGCCCAATGGTCACGCACAAGACCCAACTACAGAGTCTAGTACACGACCTCACATCCCGATTCACAGAAGCCACGGGCAGCCAATCTCTCGTTCTCCCACTGCTAACCCTAGCCGCCGCCTGCTACTTCCCTCGATGCGCGTCGTGCGCCCCTGAACGAAGACCGGCGCCCGAGCGGCGGCCCTGGCCGGTGAAGAACGGCGCCCCAGCGGCGGCCCTGGCAGGTGAAGACGGGCGCTGCAAGCGGCGGCCCTGGCGGTGAAGACTATCGCCTCGCGCCGCCTCCAACCTCAACCTCCCGTTGGTCGCTCTACCGCCTCGCGGCCGTCCGCCGCCGGTGCTCCACCTCCCGACGACCAGTTCAACCACTGCAGTTCGTCATGACTCACCACTACCCGTCCTCTTCCAGGTCACTCGCAGCTGAAGGTGAGCTACCCCATCTCTCTGTAAACCTGTGATTCCCACGAAAATAAGCACTGCTACAGAATGTATTTTGTAGGCAATACATGCCCTTGCTTTGTGTCAAATGTTAGCACTTGGGGACAACAAATAGAACACTGTATTTGTGCTTGTTTTGTGTCAAATGTTAACAGCTTCAATACTTTAGTACTGCATACACAGTAATGTATTTGTGCTTGTTTCCTGAATATATATATATATACATGGTGTATATTTATGTTGTGATTTGATCAAGTTAATGTTGTTTGACAGACCAATGTCCTCTTTTTTAGATGTTTTCTGAACATGATGAGTGAGGGAGTCCTGGATTAGGGGGTGCCCGGATAGCCGGACTACCATCATCAGCCGAACTATCATCGGCCGGACTATCATCATCGACCGGACTCCAAGACTATGAAGATACAAGATTGAAGACTTCGTCCCGTGTCCGGATGGGACTTTCCTTGGCGATACGGATACGTAGATTTCCTACCATTGTAACCGACTCTATGTAACCCTAGCCCTCTCCGGTGTCTATATAAACCGGATGGCTCTAGTCCGTAGGACAACAACAACAACAACCATTACAATCATACCATAGGCTAGCTTCTAGGGTTTAGTCTCCTTGAACTCGTGGTAGATCCACTCTTGTAAACATCCACAATATCAATATCAATCAAGCAGGATGTAGGGTTTTACCTCCATCAAGAGGGCCTGAACCTGGGTAAAACATCGTGTCCCTTGTCTCCTGTTACCATCCGCCTAGATGCATAGTTCGGGACCCCCTACCCGAGATCCGCCGGTTTTGACACCGACATTGGTGCTTTCATTGAGAGTTCCTCTGTGTCGTCACCGATAGGCTTGATGGCCTCTTCAATCGACAACGACGTAGTCCTGGGTGAGACTTTTCTCCCCGGATAGATCTTCCTATTCGGCGGCTTCGCACTGCGGGCCAACTCACTTGGCCATCTGGAGCAGATCGAAAGCTACGCCCCTGGCCGTCAGGTCAGGTTTGGAAGCCTAAACTTCACGGCCGATATCCGCGGGGACTTCATCTTCGATGGATCTGAGCCACAACCGAGCGTGCCGCGCTGTCACGATGGGCACGACCTAACTCTGCCGCTGGACAGCACCTTGGAGGCCGCACACAAATCCGCTCCGACCCATAGTCCGGAGCCGATCGCTCAGATCGAGGACGGATGGCTGGACACCGCCTCGGGAGCTGCAACTTCTACGGTGATGGAGCCGAACACTTACCTTGTCCCGCATAAAGCTCATGACTCCGAGGTGTCGGACTCTCTGTCGGACTCCGAACCTCTTGCCCCCCTGCCAGTCGAATCCGACTGGGCACCGATCATGGAATTCACCGCTGCGGACATCTTTCAGCACTCACCCTTCGGCGATATCTTAAATTCGCTGAAGCATCTCTCGCTATCCAGAGAGCCCTGGCCGAACTACGGCCAGGATGGTTGGGACGCGGACGACGAAGAAATTCAGAGCCCACCCACCACCCACTTCGTAGCCACCGTCGACGATCTAACCGACGTACTCGACTACGACTCCGAAGACATCGACGGTATGGACGACGATGCCGAAGAATATCAAGAACCAGTGCCTACAGGACACTGGAAGACCACCTCGTCATACGACATATATATGGTGGACACCCCAAAAGATGGGGACGGCGAAGAAGCAACGGAGGCCGATTCCTTAAAGAAACAGCCCAAGCGCCGACATCAGCGGCGCCGCTCTAAATCCCACCACAGCAAGAATAGAGATTCCGGCACAGGAGATAATAACACCCCAGAAAGTGCCGAAGACAACCCCCTCCAGCACGATCCAGCGCAGGAGGAGGCAGAAGCAAGCCCTCACGAGAGGGCGGCAGACGAAGAGGTCGAGGATGATAATTACTTACCTCCCTCTGGAGACGAGGCAAGCCTCGACGACGACGAATTCGTCGTGCCTGAGGATCCCGTCGAACAAGAGCGTTTCAGACGCAGGCTAATGGCCACGGCAAACAGCCTAAAGAAAAAGCAGCAACAGCTTCAAGCTGATCAAGACCTACTGGCCGACAGATGGACCGAGGTCCTCGCGGCCGAAGAGTATGAACTCAAACGCCCCTCCAAAAGTTACCCAAAACGCAAGTTGCTCCCCCGACTAGAGGAGGAAGCGTACAAACCTGCATCACCAGCGCACAATACGGCAGACCGACCACATCGTGGCCATGACAGAGAGGCGTGCAAGCCCTCCACCAAAACCGTACCCCGGCACCGCTCAAAAAGCATGAAGCCACGGGGGAACGCGCCGGACTTGCGGGATATATTGGAGGACAAGGCAAGACAATCCAGATCTATCTATGGATCACGTGGGCGCCCTAAGACCCACGACGAATACCGTCGCGCCAGATACAGCTACTCCGGCCGGGCCGAACACAGCAGACAACGCTCTCTCGAGCTATGTCGCGATATTGCTCAATACAGAGGCGCTGCACACCCACTATGCTTCGCTGACGAAGTAATGGATCATTAAATCCCTGAAGGGTTTAAACCCGTTAATATCGAATCCTACGATGGCACAACAGACCCCGCGGTTTGGATTGAGGATTATCTCCTCCATATACATATGGCCCGCGGCGACGATCTTCACGCCATCAAATATCTCCCGCTCAAGCTTAAAGGACCAGCTCGGCATTGGCTTAACAGCCTGCCTGCAGAGTCAATTGGATGCTGGGAAGACCTGGAAGCCGCATTCCTCGACAACTTCCAGGGCACGTATGTGCGACCACCGGACGCAGATGACCTAAGCCACATAATCCACCAGCCAGACGAATCGGCCAGGCAATTCTGGACACGATTCTTAACAAAGAAAAATCAAATCGTCGACTGTCCGGATGCAGAGGCCCTCGCTGCCTTCAAACATAACATCCGTGACGAGTGGCTGGCCCGGCACCTAGGACAGGAAAAGCCGAAATCCATGTCAGCCCTCATGTCACTCATGACCCGCTTCTGCGCGGGAGAGGATAGCTGGCTAGCTCGCAGCAACAACCTCAGCAAAAACGCTGGCAGTCCGGATACCAAGGACCGCAATGGCAGGTCGCGTCAAAACAAAAACAAACGCCGCATTAACGGCGACAGCAATGAGGATACGGTAGTCAACGCCGGATTCCGAGGCTCCAAGCCCGATCAACGGAAGAAGCCATTCAAAAGAACCACTCCGGGCCCGTCCAATTTGGACCGAATACTCGACCGCTCCTGTCAAATACATGGAACCCCCGAAAAGCCAGCTAACCACACCAACAGAGATTGTTGGGTATTCAAGCAGGCAGGCAAATTAATCGCCAAAAACAGTGACAAGGGGCTACACAGCGATGACGAGGAAGAGACCCGGCTGCCGAACAATAGAGGACAAAAGGGATTCCCCCCTCAAGTTCGGACGGTAAACATGATATACGCAACGCATATTCCCAAGAGGGAGCGGAAGCGTGCACTAAGGGACGTATACGCGATGGAGCCAGTCGCCCCAAAATTCAACCCATGGTCCTCTTGCCCGATCACTTTCAATCGAAGAGACCATCCGACTAGTATCCGCCATGGCGGATTCGCCGCATTGGTTTTAGACCCAATCGTCGATGGATTTCACCTGACAAGAGTCCT
This sequence comes from Triticum aestivum, assembly GCF_018294505.1. NCBI lineage: Eukaryota > Viridiplantae > Streptophyta > Magnoliopsida > Poales > Poaceae > Triticum > Triticum aestivum. The sequence goes on from NC_057807.1 coordinate 400,918,362, forward strand.
AATGGACGGCGGCAGTAGCCTGAACCTGCTTTATCAGGATACAGTGCGCAAGATGGGCATAGACCCTTCAAGGATTAAACCTACAAAGACAACCTTCAAAGGCGTCATACCAGGTGTCGAGGCCAGTTGTACAGGCTCAGTTACACTGGAAGTGGTCTTCGGATCCCCGGATAATTTCCGAAGCGAGGAGTTAATCTTCGACATAGTCCCGTTCCGCAGTGGCTATCACGCTCTGCTCAAACGAACCGCGTTCGCAAAATTCAACGCGGTGCCGCATTATGCATACCTTAAGCTCAAGATGCCAGGACCTCGTGGAGTCATAACGGTCAATGGAAACACGGAACGCTCCCTCCGAACAGAGGAACATACAGCGGCTCTCGTGGCAGAAGTACAGAGCGGCCTTTTAAGGCAATTTCCGAGTCCGGCCGTTAAAAGACCGGACAAGGCCAAATGCGCCCGGAGCAACATCAACCAAGACCACCTGGCACGTTCCGAGCACGCGTAGCAATGTGGCCTCAACCCCAGCCCTCGCACAATCGTAAGACAAACTCTCCGCGTACATAATTACGCCCTGGAGATACCGTGTGCATATGGGGAGAGGCACAACGACAACAGACCCAGAGTGCGGTTCGACCACACCAGGGGCTCCCAAGTGTGTCGCTCTTTTTTATCTTTTATTTCTCTCTTTTTTCTACAGAACTTTGTCCGGCGGTGAACCTGCCGAACTCATGATGCAACAGCCAGGGAGGGACAAAGGCTGCAACGAACACTCAGGTGGTCTCCATTACGAGCATTAAATTTGTTAAATACACCATTCCGCGGCCTACCCCTGGAGGGAGACGCCTTTAATTCGTCCAATCCCTTGCTTTCCGCACTATTTGTATCATTCCGCACTCATGGCAGATCTTCTCGAATAAAATGCAGCACTTTTTTCCCATAATTGCATTACCTTATATATATATATATATGTTCATTTACGACATGTTGCATCCGCACAGTTTGGTACGGCCAAATACACCAGGGGCTTATGTTCCCCGCATTATGGTGTGATAAAGACCGCACACTTTCACAAGTGCGGCACCCCGAACTTATAGCATTATATGAATCGGCTCTGAATCATGTCTTGGGTCAATAGTTGGGTTTGCCCGGCTCCCATGTTTGGCACCTTACGTTCCGTTCTATCGGCTAAGGTAGCACTGGGAGAACCACTGCGATTGCGCCCCGGTTGAGCCGGGTTAACGCCTCAGTGGAGAAAGCTAAAACTGACTGTCATGATAAGGCGAGAGACTGGTCGCTGTTCGAGAGGTCTTTTTGGGTCCTTAAAGACCTACGCCGCTTCGAGCGAAGTTCCGGATAATGTCCGACGAAGGCGTGGATAGCGCCCCGAATTCGGTCTTCCGAATACTAGGGGCTTCGCTGAAATTTAAAATTATAGAATTCTATGGCTAAATGAGAGTGCTCAAGCACTATAAGTCCAGTTTCCTTGTTCGTTGTGTTGAGTGCCTCCCTAGATGGACCCAAAAATGGGAACAAGAGTGCTCAAGTTTATCCCGAACACCCCAGCACTCGTGGCATGGGGGCTAAAGCCGACGACTTGCCATCTCTCAGATTTAATAAACGGCCGCACAGAAGGTAATATTTTAAATTAACAAGCGTTGCTTAGCGCATATGAACAAAGTTTTCAGCGCACAGGATAACACATTGCGAATTTACTCAATAATTACATCCCTGGGGCACTCATCCGCAATCTTGCGGGCACCCTTCAGGACAGTCTTATAGTACATCTCGGGCGTACGATATTCCTTGCCCGCTGGTGGCGCGTCAGTGATTAGCTTCTCCGCATCCAGCTTGCCCCAATGCACCTTTGCGCGGGCAAGGGCCCGACGAGCACCTTCAATACAGGCGGAGCGCTTGATAACCTCCACCCAGGGGCACGCATCCACCAACCGTCGCACGAGGCCGAAGTAGCTCCCAGGCATGGCCTCTCCAGGCCACAGCCGGACTATGAGGCCCTTCATGGCCTGCTCGGCCGCCTTGTGGAGCTCGACCAGCTGCTTCAGCTAGTCGCTAGGGGGCACCGGATGGCCGGCCTCAGCATACTGAGACCAGAAGACCTTCTCCGTTGAGCTTCCCTCCTCGGCTCGGTAGAACGCGGCGGCATCAGACACACTGCGAGGCAGATCTGCAAACGCCCCTGGAGAGCTCCGAATTCGGGTAAGTAACACGTAATTTACATTCACATGCTTGCTTCGCATGAAAAACGCCTTACCTGCCGCTATCTTCCTCACCAACTCAATCTCCTGAAGGGACTTATGGGCATCGGCCTTGGCAGTTTTGGCACTTTCGAGAGCCGAGGCAAGCTCAGACTCTCGAGTCTTTGAGTCACGCTCCAAACTCTCATGCTTTTCCATGAGAGCCTGGAGCTCTTGCCGAACCACCGCCAGCTACGCCTCCTGCTTTTCTCACTCTGCCCGCTCCGCGGCCGCATTGCGTTCGGCCGCAGACACGGCCTCCTTCAGGGTCGCCACCTCGTTCGTGGCCCCTGCAGTACCCATGTTATCCTTGTTATTTTTTGTTGCAACCTAAATCCTTTTATGTAAGGTACAAGTTCAAAGTGGTGTTACTCACCTTCTTTGTCCCGGAGCTGCTTCTTGGCGCGGCCGAGCTTGCTTGGACCGCTCGAGCTCCTGCTTCAAAGCACTAACCTCCGCAGTCAGTGCGGCAGAGGTCAGCAGCGCAGCCTGCAACCCATATTGACATAATTTTTTAGCAACCCTGTGTATATCTTTTTTTTCTTCAGATCCTCAGTCCGGCTTTTCTTTCCGAACACCGAACCGAGCATCAGGGGCTACTATCTATGCGGTATTACATTGCATATTTTTATCTTCTTACCTCAAAGCCTGATAGAAGGCTACTGCAGGCTTCGGTCAGCCCGCTCTTGGCGAGCTGTACCTTCTGAATCACCGCACTTATAATAGTGCGGTGTTCTTCCTCGATGGAAGCGCTCTGGAGCGCCTCCAACAAATTGTCCGGCGCCTCCAGTTGGACGGAAGCCGCCGGCGTCACGGTCTTGCCCTTCGTGCGAAGGGGCCGCCGGCCGGACTCCGGAACCACTGCAGGTTCTGATGTGGAGTCTGGCGCAAAGTCCGGGAGGCTGCCTTGTGGCACCTCCGGAGCCTCCCCCTGATGGGTCCCTTCTTGGGATCCCACCTCGGCGTCCTTGGTGTCGCGAGGGGTGAAGGCGGTCGGGATGGATTCTACATCCGACGGAGCCAACGACCCGCTCGATGAAGCGGGGAGATCATCATTGGCCGGACTACAGGCAGCATGCGGCATCAGAATGACACTATGTGACGCAGAAAAAGAAATCATAAATCATTCAGGAATCCGGATACTTACGATCTCCCCGGAGGCCTGGCCCTTGAAGGCCACTCTTCCTCGCCAACGTTGATGTTGGCAGAGCTGTCCGGGGGAATAGTCCTTCCCCTCTTGGACCCTTCGGCCTTCCCTGTTGAGGAAGCCTTCCTCTTCCTCTCTCCCTCCTCTGGGAGAGAGTCCTCCTTCTCCTCCTCGTTTTCGGGGGAGGAGTCCGCCTCGGAGTCGTCGGACACCTGAAAGCAGGAACTCTTTCGAGCACCTGTGGCCTCCTTCTTGGCCTTCTTCTCCGGCACCACGTGCGGTGCTGGAACCAGCAGCCTCGCTAGACGGGCGTCTACTGGGTTTTCTGGCATGGGAGCCGGGCAGATAATCTGCTCCGCCTTCCTCATCCAGTCCTGTCAAAGGAAAAGGGGAAATTAAAACCCGCATAGAGTCAAACTATGAAAAGCAAGTGTCCCGTAAAGGGGTAGAATCACTTACCTCGTCGGCTTGGCGCTGCGAGCGAAATCCGCGATCTCCAGTCGCAGATGCGGGGGCTTCGGCGCCCTTAAACAGCACCCTCCAGGCGCCTTCGTATGTCATGTCGAAGAGCCCGCTCAGCGCCTGGTGCTGTTCCGGATTGAACTCCTACAGATTGAATGCCCGTTCTTGGCATCGGAGAATCCGGCGGACGAGCATGACTTGGACCACGTTAACCAGCCTGAGCTTCTTCACCAGCTTCTGGATACAGGCTTGGAGTCCCATCAGCTCCTCCGAACTACCCCACAGCAAGCCTTTCTCTTTCCAGGAGGTGAGCTGCATGGGGATACCAGATCTGAACTCGGGGGCCGCCGCCCACATAGGGTCGCGCGGCTCGGTGATATAGAACCACCCCGATTGCCACCCCTTGACGGATTCCACGAAGGCCCCTTCGAACCAAAGGACGTTGGGCATCTTGCCCAACATGGCGCCTCCGCACTCCGCTTGAGTGCCCTTCACTACCTTCGGCTTGACATTGAAGGTCTTGAGCCACAAGCCGAAGTAGGGCTGGATGTAGAGGAAGGCCTCACACACGACGATAAACGTCGAGATGTTGAGGATGAAGTTCGGCGCCAGATCATGGAAATCCAAGCCGTAGTAGAACATGAGCCCCCGGACAAAGGGGTGAAGTGGAAAGCCCAGTCCGCGGAGGAAGTGGGGAAGAAAAACGACCCTCTCATGGGGCCTGGCGGTAGGGATGAGCTGCCCCTCGTCGGGCAGCCGGTGCGCGATGTCGCCGGACAGGTAGCTGGCGCTGCGCAGTCTTTCGATGTGCTCCTCCGTAACGGAGGAGGTCATCCACTTGCCTCCCGCTCCAGACATGACTGGGGAAGGTTGAGACGAGATGTGCAGGCTTGGGCGCTGGAGCTCGAGTGCGCGAAGATGGATAAGCAAAGGAGGAAGAAGGCATAGGTGAAAAGGTGAATCCTTATCCCTTATATGGGCGGGCGAAGTCTACGCGTCCCCCACCGGCCTGGTAAAACTCGCTTATCCCCCAAGCGTCACCATCAATGGCGCGGTTGGGTTACCCACGTCCGTATTGATGAGAATCCCGGATTAAGGGGAACATGATCTCTGCTTTGACAAGACGTGCCAAGGAAACCGCTTCGCTAAATGCGCTGAGGTGGTAGAGTAAAAAACGATTCAAGTAATGGCTTGGTAGTGGCGTGACGTCATGCCACAAAAAAGGTCAGCAGATTGAACTTGTGTATATATTATTCTCTCTATGGTGAAATGTGGAATTTATTTTGCAGAGCCGGACACTATCCTGGTGTTCACAATCTTCTATCATTCGGAGAAGGAACCTGCCTTGCAATGCCAAGCAATATACGCGCCGGACTTATCGTCATTGAAGCCTGGTTCAGGGGCTACTGAGGGAGTCCTGGATTAGGGGGTGTCCGGATAGCCGGACTACCATCATCAGCCGAACTATCATCGGCCGGACTATCATCATCGACCGGACTCCAAGATTATGAAGATACAAGATTGAAGACTTCGTCCCGTGTCCGGATGGGACTTTCCTTGGCGTGGAAGGCAAGCTTGGTGATACGGATACGTAGATCTCCTACCATTGTAACCGACTCTATGTAACCCTAGCCCTCTCCGGTGTCTATATAAACCGGATGGCTCTAGTCCGTAGGATAACAACAACAACAACCATTACAATCATACCATAGGCTAGCTTCTAGGGTTTAGCCTCCTTGATCTCGTGGTAGATCCACTCTTGTAAACATCCACAATATCAATATCAATCAAGCAGGACGTAGGGTTTTACCTCCATCAAGAGGGCCCGAACCTGGGTAAAACATCGTGTCCCTTGTCTCCTGTTACCATCCGCCTAGACGCACAGTCCGGGACCCCCTACCCGAGATCTGCCGGTTTTGACACCGACAATGAGGATCTGAATGAGAATGAAGATGCACTTATGAGTGTAGAGGCAGAGGCAGATGCAGAAGCAGCAGCTACAGAAGCAGGAGATGAATCTGTTTTGCATAGTATTATTGAAGATGAAGATGCCGAACCAACATCAGGTTTGCTGCTTGTGTATTCCATGGACTGATGTTGCTTATTATCTTCTTTCTTTCTTTGCATTGGAATCTTATTGCTGGACCATGAATCACGAACCTTCTTAATTTGTGTCATATGAATATTGTTACTTGCTCTCAAATGTAAACATGTACTTGTACTTTGTTACTTGATGTTGCATATAAACATGTATTGTTACTTTTTGCTATCAAATATAAACATGTATTGGTACCGGAAGTAACATGAATATGAGTTGTAGCAAATTAATTTGGTCTATTTGGTCGGGACCGAAGACCGAATAGTAAAGACCGAAGACCGAATAGTGAAAAACCGAAAAGACCGAAATTATTTCGGTCTTCAATTCTGGAAGACCGAAAAGACCGAACCGAACAAACCGAAAAGACCGAACGCCCAGGGCTAAGTATGACTACTAGGACTAGAGCAAGCCAAAAAACGCGTCGCCGTCACCCCCTCCTTGTCGGCGACAGGAAAATCTTTGTTTTACACAGTCGAGAAGTCATTGTGCTAAGGCCCTACATGCCGAGGCGTTGAATAGAATGTAGATGCTAGTTTACGAAAGAAAGTATCGATAATATGTTTGTATCTCCATACTTATATTTCTTCTCTTATAAAAAACCAAGGTGGTGATGATGGTACGTGTGCCATCTTGCAATATAGACCGTCCGATCTATATCTGACGGATGGAAATTAAACTAAAAGATACCCGCACCCCTCTCCACATCTGCAGACAAGTCCTTCCCTCATTCATCCCTATCTCCAACAAACCTCATTCTTGAGCAATTTAGAAAGGAAGCCTCTGGAACAAAGTGGCCTGGTGGCCGCTGTCGGCGTCGTTAATCCCCATGCCTCCGCTCAGTCCGACCACCAACCACCACCACACCCCACTCCTCTTCACCTTATCTCATATTTCTCGAGATATCATTAGTTTTTACACATGGGATTACTCCCGCAAGGGTCAATCACAACAAGTGTTTTATAAAAAATGCATCTTGATGTTCCGTGCAATTCACGGATCTTGCTAGTACTCCTACACAAGACTAAGTTGGTGATGCTGGTGTGTCTGCCATCCGTCATTTCTGACCATTACATCTACATCTAACGATTGTGAGGTAAGTTGTTGCCTTTTCTCACCAACATCCCACTTGTCTACCAATTTACAGAAAAACCCATAATTAGTATCTTAAAACCAACCACATCCCTCCCTGACCTCGCCAAAGCAGCCCAAGGAATATATTCTAATTGAAACATATGTATATCAAAATTAGAGTGTTTTGTACCAAGTTTGTGAATAAGTATTATTCTAATTATGATTCGTTACAACGGACATGAACATTGCTAGTATTTCCAACCATGCATTTTTTCCTAGTATTCCATAGTTTCGAGTTTTCCATCAAGATATTAGTCACTCATGGTTGATATTTACTTTCAATCATGTACACATATGCACTATGTAACTAGCCTTGCTTATTGGCTTCCAAAGCTTAACTTTCACTCCTACTTACAATATGTAGAGTATTTAACAAAAAACTACCACTTTCAACCAGCCCTAGGAAGAATCTATTGTACAAAAAATAGCAAAAACATACCCAAAATTTCTTAATCCACGCCAAAAACTACTACCTAGTACTCCTACCGATTAGGTTTGTTTAAACCCATTTATGACAGGGTTGGCCCACACGTCCTTGCTGACGAGGCAGCTTAAACCAACACATTTTGTTTGACCATTGACACGAGGGACCCACATCTGACCTTCTATCCTGTTATTCCCCTTCAAATCATTATTTTTCCTAAACATTACTTCAAACAGTATTGATGCGTGTTCGTCGGTGGCGCCGGTGATGAGCGAGTTGGCCGCCGCTCCGCCAGACGGGCCAGATGCCATGCTGGCCTCCGCACGGGTTGGCAAGCTGGCCCGAGCGTGACTCACGAGCGAGCAAGCTGCCGTGCTGGCCTTCGCTCGAGCCAGATGGTTGGCCTGAGCGCGGCGCGCGCGAGCAAGACACCGCGCTGCCGTGCCAATCTAGCTAGCAAACCTTGCAGACAAGTAGCTGGACGGAGCTATCTTGGCTAGCTAGTGGCCGCGAGCGCCGGACGGAGCTGGTATCCGGGCTACCGCAACATGGGCTCCGCACCGCCGACGGTTTTGACCTCGCCTTCTGCCGGCGGCGGTAGCTGCGTCCCATGGCCGAGGATGACTAGGTGGACGGGCCAGAGGTAGGAGGTCACTCGAGGATTTTTGTTGGTAAGAGCATGTACAATGGTTGATAAGGTATTCTTATCTTAAGTCTGCCACGTATGCAAGTGGTAGTAGTTTCTTGGCATTTTAGTGGTTTCTTGCATTATTAGGGGTTTCTTGTAAGGAACAATGTACGTACTACTAGCGACAAAAGGCGATTCTAGGTTGCGTTGTACTCCAACGAGTACTACTAGTGGTCGTGGGAGTTTATACCTCGTTTTGTGGGTTCGATCCTGGCCGAACGCACGGCGATCTTTTAAAAAAAATAGTTTACACGGGTAGTTTGAGTTTTAAAGTCGAACGGACGTGCGGCCCCATAATCTGGGTGCACTGGACAGCCTAGCCACGTGAACGGGTTTTCCTTCCCAGCATCCCGTGGCTCGTGTGCTCGCCCTAGACGCACCTTGCTTGCAGCTTCCTCATCAGCTAGTAGCATATTTAAACTAGCGCCTCCCAATTAAGCCCGAGGAGCCGGAAAAGCCTGGCGGGGCATTGGGAACCGTGCAATATGGCTCCGTATGTAAAGTTCTCTACTACTACTCTATAGCTTGTGGCGTTGCACGCATGGACTTCACTCCATTATCGGCTCTACTATAAAAGAAATTCCTCTTGACGTGTTTTTTAAACGGAGGCAAAAACTTTGCTTCATCTCATTCATAAAGAAGGAACTACTACTAACAAAGTTCGACGAGATCCATTACACCTCCACAAATGTAAGCGAAAAGCCTAGTCTCGGTGTATCAAATAACTCAAATGTTCTGCCCCCGCAGTAACCGTCGCTGATAAACAGGCTGCTAGTGTGTGCATGAGAGGAGCGGCTGAGTAGGCCAGCTAGTCCTACATGAGAGGAGCGGCTGCATATAGCACCGAGAGTACCCACTAGGCCACTACGCAGGTGTACTTCCCCTGCATTGATAGTACAGTGATGGTTCTAGAGAACAGTAGTACCCTCCACTTCCAACTGTAGCTCCTTGGCCCTGAGATTCAAGAGTTCAAAACTGGTGCACTATACTAGACTAGACTAGAAGTACAGTACATCGCACTACTAGTTGAGAAAAGTAGTACTGGTACTGCTATAGTACGAGTACGTACTCCTCCGTCACATAATGTAAGACGTTTTTTGACACTAGTTGGCGTGTATAAAAAATGGCAAAGAAATACCCAGAATTTCTTAATCCACGCCAAAAACTACTACCTAGTGCCAAAAATTTCTTACTAGTGCTATTATTTATAGTATAATGCAATCCCATAACGTTCCATAATGCTAGTACTAGTAGTAAATAATAGCCTCACCCCTTCGCTGAGGAACGATCTACAGTTGGAAGGGACGAGGCCCTGCGATTACTACGCTCTTATCTCCTCCTCGCCAATTCCCCTCCCCCCGAAGAGAAGGCAGTTCGTCGCCGCTCCCATGGATTTGCCAGGCGGTTCTCCTCCTCGTCGGGGCTGGGAGACCTTGGACGACGATCCTCTGGGAGAAATTGCACGCCGCTCCGACGTCCTCACCGCCGCAATACTCGGTGCTTCCTGCACCAACTTTTTCAAGACGTTGCTTAAACATGCTTGGGAAAAGGCCATGCTTGTTGGTCTTCCATGCGTCCTCGAGGAGAAGGTTCTTCTATGGGACAATACTTCGAACAGTCCATCGCTCCCTGGCCATTGTTGCACGTTGACTCTGCTAGAGTTGCCGGTGTTGAGAGGTAGTCGGATTTTGTCCGATGCGAAGGTCAGTAATGGAGTTTGATCATGTAGTACTTAGTTATTCCATTTCCATCCCGTAATTTCTCCGCTGCCCACCGTCTTATATATAGGTCTGGGTCGGTGCCAACGAAGATTGGCTTGCATACCTCCGGCCGGATACCACCATCATTTTGCACAACATCCACAGCAGTGCGGCCGTTCTGGTAGACCCCTTCTCTTGGGATCGACCTTCCGGACTAGTTGGGCTTGAATACGTATGATTATGCCTACATGAGATTAAAGAAGATAGCAATTGCGGACCCGCCGACAAATCGACGCGGCTACGACGATTACTATCTCATCGCGGTGTTCGACATAAGGATTGCCATCAATGCAAGACGCAGTAACGGCAGAGGCTGGCGCATGTTGGCGACGGCAGATTTGTACCCCTACACGTTCGAAGACGCCGTGCGCCATCTAGGCTGCATCTTCGCGGTGACAAGCCAGGGGACTTGTTTCATCTGGTTGCCATCCTACGGTACGGGAGATTACAAACGGAATGCACAAACCATCATTTGCATCCCTAACGGTACTCCATTATTTTGCAGGGACCAGTCATCCCCCGATCAAAATAAGATCGCCGATCCTGGATGTGCATTTGGATCCGCGATTTGGTCTAACCTGGAACCTTGTAGCTGACTTTGGCATATTGGGATCAACTATCTTAGCAGTCGTTACCCATGGTACCACTGATGTGCAACATGGTCACACAATCTACCACGATCGGACCGTCACCATCTACCCAGGTATTCCATTTTTTAACCCTCTCGCCTTCTCTTTCAATGTTGTACTAGTTGTATACTTAGTACTACATCCGTCCTGGTTTATAGGCCCCCTTTGTAGTTTGTGTCAAATTTTGACTAAAGATTTAACTAACAAAATGTTAATGCATGTCAAGAAAAATTATCTCATTGGATTCGTATTTGAACATAGTTTTCAAAAATATAATGTTTGGTGACATGCGTGAACATTTTGTTAGTTTAATCTATGGTCAAAATTTGGCACGAAACACAGTGGGGACCAATAAATCCGGACGGAGGTAGTAGTACTAGTAGGAGTACTTTTTACCTTGGAGGATTAGCTAGCTAGGCCCTTGAAGACTTGAACCCACTAGCTGCCACCATTTATGTTTTTCCATGTCTTACTATCTCTTGCATGTAGCCAAGAGTGGCTATATATAATAAGCCAGTTATTTTACTTCCTCTATACCGGAGTAGTACTATTTGCTGCACAGTATTACTGACCGCCATATTTGAGCACAACATCATTATGCATGGACCTTGACTATGTACGTCACCATGTGTCCAGATCTGGGATGCCGCGTGTACCAGATGAACGGCGTCGAGTTCGACCCCCGTGATGCTACGTGGGTGTCGAGGAACACTCTTGGAGAGTACTTGCTTTTCATCAGGGACAGCTACCCCATTGTGAAGCGGATGCCACCTTCCGTGCACGACACGGAAGGCCTGTCGTTCATGAAGCATGGTTGTGTCTTCATTGCGCACCGCCGGGTGAACGACATGCTGGGACACGCTATCCCTGATTTATGCCGCTTCAGCTTGGATGAGTCTCCATCGTGTGGAACCGGACTAGAAAGCTGCGACAATCATTCCCGTTGCCCACCGCTATGGATCATGCCATCCATGAAGAACACCTGGGACTAGAACCTGGAGGAGGACATGCATGTAGCCCATCTATAACGTGTAAGTGGAGTACGGTAATTGTGAACGGTAGCGCTGGGAATATATGTAGACTAGTCGTGCACAAATTTATCACATGAATTGGAGATGGACTTGTGTGGCATACTGACATTTGTCCTTTAGAATTTATTACTAGTAAATGTGTTATGTGTACGTGCAACTTGTGTGGTTGTTTCACGGGCTCCAACACGCTCTTTGAGAAAAAAAGGTGGCACAACTTTGGATATACGTGACGTGGCGGCATCATACAGTAGCATCGTTTGCTATAGTTGTAGTACACTCCTACTAGGACGACAACTCCTATAAAACCTTGCACTTGACTCTTTGCCTCTTCGGGAGGTTCAACAGTTCGTACTCGTGTGAACCTTGCACTTGGCTCTTCGCCTCTTCGGAAGGTCCAACAATGATGATACTACAATACAATATGCTTCTGGCAATCTGACACCAATTGAACTGCTGCACGTCCACTGCTAGGGCGAGGGCGAGGGAGAGGGAGAGGGAGGGAGAGGGAGAGGGCGCTGTAGTCAAAACCCTCTCCTCGTCCTGCGAACAACCGCGCGCGTGGGTGAGGGAGAGGCGTAGTAAGCAAGCTTCTCCTCGTTCAGCGAGTTGACGGGACACATCGAAGGAGTACTAGTACTAGTACTTAGTAGTCCATACTGCGTCCTTTCCGATTAATACGGCTTAATTTGAAACGAGAAAAATACACTGGCGGTCAACGTATGTAACAATACGCTCTTTACGGTCACTATATATAGTTTTGCGGCAATTATACGATCACTAGCTCATCGTAGATCACCATATTGCACCGTACTGACCGGCCACATAGTCGATGTGGCACTATGTTGACTGGTTAAATTGTCACCTGGTTTCTGGGTCCCATCTGTCAGGTGGCAGAGCAAAGAAATCAGTTAAACAAAACTTTACGCAGGCGCGACACGAGTCCAACCCTTGTGCGTGAACCGCCCTGGCTGTGTATGTGAGTGCATGCACGTGTCCTCCCTCGGTCTTCCAACAAAGAGTGTACATCAGCTACAAAACAAAGAGTGTGGTACATAATGTACATCTACACTTCCAATGCATTTAGCCTTTAATCTAAATCGATATTGATTGACTAATGCACCAATTTGTGCTGTAGGTACTATAGGCTACATGTCTATCCTTAATTACAGCATGCAACGGCCTTCACTTAATCTTCTTATCTCAATGGTCGCATGCACACATAAGTCTGCTACTACTACTTTTGGGCGTTAATTATGCCCTGGTCAATGTGTAAGGCTAGTCATAGTGGGAGTAACATAGGTAGTAACATAGATGCCACATAAGCAAAAATGTTGATGTGGCAAGTAGTTAATGAGGAGAGAGGCAAATAGAGTAACCTAATATGTTACCATCACATAGCGCGTTTCAATGCAAAATGAGTCTACAAGACAATGAATGAACATGTGTATGTTACTACGCGTATATCTAGGTGTATATCTAGGTGTATATCTACGCGTATATCTACGTGTATGTTACTACCTCTGTTTCAGTTTACAAGTCCTACGCGTATATCTAGGTTGCCAATTTTATCACCCTAATATAAACTATATAACACAAAAATTATACCTTTTGAAAGTAGAAACTCCAAAGCTTATGTTGGTATATTTTTTGTAATATATGAATTGTATTAGGTTGGTCAAATTGACGACCTAGGGGTACGTGCACGCCCTGTAAACTGAGAGAGAGGTAGTACTACACATATGACACTTCTCACTATAATGGTAGTAACATAGAGTAGTAACCTATGTATGTTACTACTCTAAGTTACTCCCCACTATGACCAGCCTAAATCTCTAAATGTACAGTCTTTCACGGATGTAGGGTGTAGGTTGAGCACTTGAGCGTGAGATGTGTGTGTTGCGTTGTGTGCTGTGTGCCGCATGGGTGCGTGAGTGTTGCGTGCGTCCATGTGTACGTGTGAGTGTTGCATGTTGCATGCATGCATGGGGCTTACACCCTGCCATTGACATGTTCATATTTCAAGCTTCCTCTGTTCCCTCCATATGGTGATACTCCCTCTGTTCCCAAATAGTACGGAGTAAAGGCCTCCCTCTGTTCCCAAATACGGAGTATTTGTCTTTCTACAGATTTCAACAAGTGTCTAGGTATGGAGCAAAATGAGTGAAGTGAGCATAGAGGCATAGGGATATCGTAGAAAGGAAGTCCTCGCGATCCATTATTCCCCATCTCAGTTAGAGAGAACTATTCAACTAGTCTTCGCAGTGAAGTGACAATACACGCTGCAGCAGATGGGACACACAATTAATAAGCTGAACCAACGTGTTGTTGTTACTAAATCAGCCTTACCCAATACTGCCATCATGTTTGCCAGTAGAGCACGCTTCCGCAAATACGCCTACGCACCTCTGACCTCCATTAACTGACATATGGGCCCTCTTGTGGTAGACCCACATGTCATCGGTGTAACTATTTACACTCCAAAGGACGGTATATCCTGGTAGTAGTACTAGTAGAATTGAGATTTAATGCACTTTCTTCCCCGTCTCTCACTCTTCTTCCTCCTCTCTTCTTCTTCCTCCTCTCTTCCCCGTCGTCGGCCACACATCATTTACCCCCGCTCACTGCTCGCCCGCCCGTGCCATCTTCCTTGGTAGCTCGCGCGTACCATATCCCCCTGCTCACTGCAAAGCCACACGAGGAGAAGCTTCTTCGCTTGCCCGCCCGAATCCACTTCCCCGCTGGCTCACAGGCACCGAAAACCCCAATGGCAGAACCGACTGACACGCAGAGCCGTGATTGGAATTCCCTCCCCGATGTTCTCTTGGAGCAGATCTGTAGTCGCATGGACCTACTCAGCACCGTCCGTCTGGCCACATGCTCGGTGTCTTTGTACCGTCTACTCGCCTGCAACCGGTCGGCTCTTTTCAAGACACCCTGCTTGCTGATGCCCAATCCTCGCAGGTGGCCCAGGCACCGACTTGACGATCCTACGGAGGTTGCCATGGTGCCCCTCGACATGCTACCACTACCCATCCACCTGTCCTTCATGCGCGGCCATTACTGGGCAGGCATGAAGGCCAACTGGATTGTCCTCATCCACCACACCGGTAGTCCGTGGCGTCTCGTGGATATCTACACCCAACAAGAGATCACCCTTCCATCGTTGGATACCGCCGACATCGAGCCTCGTGGCCCGCCGGACACTCCTGCCTACTATGCACGAGACGCGTCAAGCTTTTGGCTCGACCTCTGTTTGCAGAAAGTTGTAATCTGCGAAGTGCCCACACCATCAGAAGACTACATGGATTACAAGCTCATTGCCTTGTTCAACATGGGATTAGTCTATCTGGAATCCGGTCGCCGTACACGGTTATGGCTCATCATCAATCCTGTTGAGGCAACATTTCTGTCTGATGCTATAGTGCACGATGGCATCGTTTATGCGGTCGACGCACATATTGGCTGCCTATACTGGTGGAATCTATCATCGTTTAATTGTTCTATCTCATCTCATCTTTACCTTATGAATACGGCTGCCTGTTCATTTGTTACAAATTTAGAATGCATAGCATGTCTATAACGACATCATTGCTATGTGTTCCTCTCATTTCCTAGATTTTTATGACCACACATGTTATTGTTAGAGTTGATATGAGAACAATTGGCATCTAATGATTGTTAGAATACATATTATGAGCATAACATCATGATTGCTATATGTTACTCTCGTTTACAAGATTTTTATAACAACGCATGTTATTGCTTAGAGTTGATATGAGAACAGTAGTAGTAAGTGCTATGGTAGAATATGAGTAGGCGATGTCATAGCTGTTTTCCTCTCATTGTTACATGATGTTTGAACCATGACATTGAAGGAAATATGCCCTAGAGGCAATAATAAAGTTATTATTTATTTCCTTATAATCATGATAAATGTTTATTATTCATGCTAGAATTGTATTTTCCGGAAACATAATACATGTGTGAATACATAGACAAACAGAGTGTCACTAGTATGCCTCTACTTGACTAGCTCGTTAATCAAAGATGGTTATGTTTCCTAACCATGAACAATGAGTTGTTATTTGATTAACGAGGTCACATCATTAGTAGAATGATCTGATTGACATGACCCATTCCATTAGCTTAGCACCCGATCGTTTAGTGTGTTGCTATTGCTTTCTTCATGACTTATACATGTTCCTATGACTATGAGATTATGCAACTCCCGTTTACCGGAGGAACACTTTGGGTACTACCAAACGTCACAACGTAACTGGGTGATTATAAAGGAGTACTACAGGTGTCTCCAATGGTTGATGTTGGGTTGGCGTATTTCGAGATTAGGATTTGTCACTCCGATTGTCGGAGAGGTATCTCTGGGCCCTCTCGGTAATACACATCACATAAAGCCTTGCAAGCATTACAACTAATATGTTAGTTGTGAGATGATGTATTACGGAACGAGTAAAGAGACTTGCCGGTAACGAGATTGAACTAGGTATTGGATACCGACGATCGAATCTCGGGCAAGTAACATACCGATGACAAAGGGAACAACGTATGTTGTTATGCGGTCTGACCGATAAAGATCTTCGTAGAATATGTAGGAGCCAATATGGGCATCCAGGTCCCGCTATTGGTTATTGACCAGAGACATGTCTCGGTCATGTCTACATTGTTCTCGAACCCGTAGGGTCCGCACGCTTAAGGTTACGATGACAGTTATATTATGAGTTTATGCATTTTGATGTACCGAAGGTTGTTCGGAGTCCCGGATGTGATCACGGACATGACGAGGAGTCTCGAAATGGTCGAGACATAAAGATTGATATATTGGAAGCCTATGTTTGGACATCGGAAGTGTTCCGGGTGAAATCGGGATTTTACCGGGTTACCGGGAGGTTACCGGAACCCCCCGGGAACCACATGGGCCTTCATGGGCCTTAGTGGAAAGGAGAAAGGGGCAGCCCAAGGGGGCTGCGCGCCTCCCCCCTTCCCCTAGTCCTATTAGGACTAGGAGAGGTGGCCGGCCACCCCTCTCCCTCTTTCCCCCTTGGGAATCCTAGTTGGAATAGGATTGGAGGGGAGTCCTACTCCCGGTAGGAGTAGGACTCCTCCTGCGCCTCCTCCTCCTGGCCGGCGCACCCTCCCCCCTTGGCTCCTTTATATACTGAGGCAGGGGCACCTCTAAACACACAAGTTGACACAAGTTGATCCTCGTGATCGATTCCTTAGCCGTGTGCGGTGCCCCCTGCCACCATATTCCTCGATAATACTGTAGCGGAGTTTAGGCGAAGCCCTGCTGCTGTAGTTCATCAAGATCGTCACCACGCCGTCGTGCTGACGAAACTCTTCCCCGGCACTTTGCTGGATCGGAGTCCGGGGATCGTCATCGAGCTGAACGTGTGCTCGAACTCGGAGGTGCCGTAGTTTCGGTGCTTGATCGGTTGGATCGTGAAGACGTATGACTACTTCCTCTACGTCGTGTCATCGCTTCCGCAGTCGGTCTGTGTTGGGTACATAGACAACACTCTCCTCTCGTTGCTATGCATCACATGATCCTGTGTGCGCGTAGGAAATTTTTTTGAAATTACTACGAAACCCAACAGTGGCATCCGAGCCTAGGTTAATGATGTTGATGTTATATGCACGAGTAGAACACAAGTAAGTTGTGGACGATACAAGTCATACTGCCTACCAGCATGTCATACTTTGGTTCGGCGGTATTGTTGGACGAGACGACCCGGACCAACCTTACGCGTACGCTTACGCGAGACCGGTTCCCTCGACGTGTTTTGCACAGAGATGGCTTGCGGGCGACTGCCTCTCCAACTTTAGTTGAACCAAGTATGGCTACGCCCGGTCCTTGCGAAGGTTAAAACGGAGTCTATTTGACAAACTATCGTTGTGGTTTTGATGCGTAGGTGAGATTGGTTCTTACTTAAGCCCGTAGCAGCCACGTAAAACATGCAACAACAAAGTAGAGGACGTCTAACTTGTTTTTGCAGGGCATGTTGTGATGTGATATGGTCAAGGCATGATGCTGAATTTTATTGTATGAGATGATCATGTTTTGTAACCAAGTTATCGGCAACTGGCAGGAGCCATATGGTTGTCTCTTTATTGTATGCAATGCAATCGCGATGTAATGCTTTACTTTATTACTAAACGGTAGTGATAGTCGTGGAAGCATAAGATTGGCGAGACGACAACGATGCTACGATCGAGATCAAGGTGTCGCGCCGGTGACGATGGTGATCATGACGGTGCTTCGGAGATGGAGATCACAAGCACAAGATGATGATGGCCATATCATATCACTTATATTGATTGCATGTGATGTTTATCTTTTTATGCATCTTATCTTGCTTTGATTGACGGTAGCATTATAAGATGATCTCTCACTAAATTATCAAGAAGTGTTCTCCCTGAGTATGCACTGTTGCAAAAGTTCTTCGTGCTGAGACACCATGTGATGATCGGGTGTGATAGGCTCTACGTTCAAATACAACGGGTGCAAAACAGTTGCGCACGCAGAATACTCAGGTTAAACTTGACGAGCCTAGCATATGCAGATATGGCCTCGGAACACGGAGACCGAAAGGTCGAGCGTGAATCATATAGTAGATATGATCAACATAACGATGTTCACCATTGAAAACTACTCCATCTCACGTGATGATCGGTTATGGTTTAGTTGATTTGGATCACGTGATCACTTAGAGGATTAGAGGGATGTCTATCTAAGTGGGAGTTCTTTAGTAATATGATTAATTGAACTTAAAATTTATCATGAACTTAGTCCCTGATAGTATCTTGCTTGTTTATGTTGATTGTAGATAGATGGCTCGTGTTGTTGTTCCGTTGAATTTTAATGCGTTCCTTGAGAAAGCAAAGTTGAAAGATGATGGTAGCAATTACACGGACTGGGTCCGTAACTTGAGGATTATCCTCATTGCTGCACAGAAGAATTACGTCCTGGAAGCACCGCTGGGTGCCAGGCCTGCTGCTGGAGCAACGCCAGATGTTATGAACGTCTGGCAGAGCAAAGCTGATGACTACTCGATAGTTCAGTGTGCCATGCTTTACGGCTTAGAATCGGGACTTCAACGACGTTTTGAACGTCATGGAGCATATGAGATGTTCCAGGAGTTGAAGTTAATATTTCAAGAAAATGCCCGAATTGAGAGATATGAAGTCTCCAATAAGTTCTATAGCTGCAAGATGGAGGAGAACAGTTCTGTCAGTGAGCATATACTCAAAATGTCTGGGTATAATAATCACTTGATTCAATTGGGAGTTAATCTTCCGGATGATTGCGTCATTGACAGAATTCTCCAATCACTGCCACCAAGCTACAAGAGCTTCGTGATGAACTATAATATGCAAGGGATGAACAAGACTATTCCCGAGCTCTTCGCAATGCTGAAAGCTGCGGAGGTAGAAATCAAGAAGGAGCATCAAGTGTTGATGGTTAACAAGACCACTAGTTTCAAGAAAAAGGGCAAAGGGAAGAAAAAGGGGAACTTCAAAAAGAACGGCAAGCAAGTTGCTGCTCAAGAGAAGAAACCCAAGTCTGGACCTAAACCTGAAACTGAGTGCTTCTACTGCAAGCAGACTGGTCACTGGAAGCGGAACTGCCCCAAGTATTTGGCGGATAAGAAGGATGGCAAGGTGAACAAAGGTATATGTGATATACATGTTATTGATGTGTACCTTACCAATGCTCGCAGTAGCACCTGGGTATTTGATACTGGTTCTGTTGCTAATATTTGCAACTCGAAACAGGGACTACAGAATAAGCGGGCACTGGCAAAGGATGAGGTGACGATGCGCATGGGAAACGGTTCCAAAGTCGATGTGATCGCGGTCGGCACGCTGCCTCTACATCTACCTTCGGGATTAATATTAGACCTAAATAATTGTTATTTGGTGCCAGCGTTGAGCATGAACATTATATCTGGATCTTGTTTAATGCGAGACGGTTATTCATTTAAATCAGAGAATAATGGTTGTTCTATTTATATGAGTAATATCTTTTATGGTCATGCACCCTTGAAGAGTGGTCTATTCTTACTAAATCTCGATAGTAGTAATACACATATTCATAATGTTGAAACCAAAAGATGCAGAGTTGATAATGGAAGTGCAACTTATTTGTGGCACTGTCGTTTAGGTCATATCGGTGTAAAACGCATGAAGAAACTCCATACTAATGGACTTTTGGAACCACTTGATTATGAATCACTTGGTACTTGCGAACCGTGCCTCATGGGCAAGATGACTAAAACACCGTTCTCCGGTACTATGGAGAGAGCAACAGATTTGTTGGAAATCATACATACCGATGTATGTGGCCCGATGAATATTGAGGCTCGTGGCGGATATCGTTATTTTCTCACCTTCACAGATGATTTAAGCAGATATGGGTATATTTACTTAATGAAACATAAATCTGAAACATTTGAAAAGTTCAAAGAATTTCAGAGTGAAGTTGAAAATCATCGTAACAAGAAAATAAAGTTTCTACGATCTGATCGTGGAGGAGAATATTTGAGTTACGAGTTTGGTGTACATTTGAAAAACTGTGGAATAGTTTCGCAACTCACGCCACCTGGAACACCACATCGTTATGGTGTGTCCGAACGTCGTAACCGCACTTTATTTGATATGGTGCGATCTATGATATCTCTTTACCACTATCGTTTTGGGGTTATGCATTAGAGACAGCTGCATTCATGTTTTAAAATAGGGCACCATCTAAATCCGTTGAGACGACACTGTATGAACTATGGTTTAGCAGTAAACCTAACCTGTTGTTTCTTAAAGTTTGGGGCTGCGATGCTTATGTGAAAAAGGTTTCATCCTGATAAGCTCGAACCCAAATCGGAGAAGTGCGTCTTCATACCCAAAGGAAATTGTTGGGTACACCTTCTATCACAGATCCGAAGGCAAGACATTCGTTGCTAAAATGGATCCTTTCCAGAGAAGGAGTTTCTCTCGAAAGAAGTGAGTGGGAGGAGAGTAGAACTTGATGAGGTAATTATACCTTCTCCCTTATTGGAAAGTAGTTCATCACAGAAATCAGTTCCAGTGATTCCTACACCAATAAGTGAGGAAGTTAATGATGATGATCATCAAACTTCAGATCAAGTTACTACCAAACTTCATAGATCAACCAGAGTAAGATCCGCACCAGAGTGGTACGGTAATCCTGTTCTGGAGGTCATGCTACTAGATCATGATGAGCCTACGAACTATGAAGAAGCGATGATGAGCCCAGATTCCGCAAAGTGGCTAGAAGCCATGAAATCTGAGATGGGATCCATGTATGAGAACAAAGTATGGACTTTGGTTGACTTGCCCGATGATCGGCAAGCGATTGAGAATAAATGGATCTTTAAGAAGAAGACTGATGCCGACGGTAATGTTACTGTCTACAAAGCTCGACTTGTCGCAAAAGGTTTTCGGCAAGTTCAAGGAATTGACTACGATGAGACCTTCTCACCCGTAGCGATGCTTAAGTCCGTCCGAATCATGTTAGCAATTGCCGCATTTTATGATTATGAAATTTGGCAAATGGATGTCAAAACTGCATTCCTGAATGGATTCCTGGAAGAAGAGTTGTATATGATGCAACCAGAAGGTTTTGTCGATCCAAAGGGAGCTAACAAAGTGTGCAAGCTCCAGCGATCCATTTATGGACTGGTGCAAGCCTCTCGGAGTTGGAATAAACGTTTTGATAGTGTGATCAAAGCATTTGGTTTTATACAGACTTTTGGAGAAGCCCGTATTTACAAGAAAGTGAGTGGGAGCTCTGTAGCATTTCTGATATTATATGTGGATGACATATTACTGATTGGAAATGATATAGAATTTCTGAATAGCATAAAGGGATACTTGAATAAAAGTTTTTCAATGAAAGACCTCGGTGAAGCTGCTTACATATTAGGCATTAAGATCTATAGAGACAGATCAAGACGCTTAATTGGACTTTCACAAAGCACATACCTTGACAAAATTTTGAAGAAATTCAAAATGGATCAAGCAAAGAAAGGGTTCTTGCCTGTGTTACAAGGTGTGAAATTGAGTAAGACTCAATGCCCGACCACTGCAGAAGATAGAGAGAATATGAAAGATGTTCCCTATGCATCAGCCATAGGCTCTATCATGTATGCAATGCTGTGTACCAGACCTGATGTGTGCCTTGCTATAAGTTTAGCAGGGAGGTACCAAAGTAATCCAGGAATGGATCACTGGACAGCGGTCAAGAACATCCTGAAATACCTGAAAAGGACTAAGGATATGTTTCTCGTATATGGAAGTGACAAAGAGCTCATCGTAAAAGGTTACATTGATGCAAGCTTTGACACTGATCCGGACGATTCTAAATCGCAAACCGGATACGTGTTTACATTAAACGGTGGAGCTGTCAGTTGGTGCAGTTCTAAACAAAGCGTCGTAGCGGGATCTACATGTGAAGCGGAATACATAGCTGCTTCGGAAGCAGCAAATGAAGGAGTCTGGATGAACGAGTTCATATCCGATCTAGGTGTCATACCTAGTGCATCGGGTCCAATGAAAATCTTTTGTGACAATACTGGTGCAATTGCCTTGGCAAAGGAATCCAGATTTCACAAAAGGACCAAACACATCAAGAGACGCTTCAACTCCATCCGGGATCTAGTCCAGGTGGGAGACATAGAGATTTGCAAGATACATACGGATCTGAATGTTGCAGACCCGTTGACTAAGCCTCTTCCACGAGCAAAACATGATCAGCACCAAAGCTCCATGGGTGTTAGATTCATTACAGTGTAATCTAGATTATTGACTCTAGTGCAAGTGGGAGACTGAAGGAAATATGCCCTAGAGGCAATAATAAAGTTATTATTTATTTCCTTATAATCATGATAAATGTTTATTATTCATGCTAGAATTGTATTTTCCGAAAACATAATACATGTGTGAATACATAGACAAACAGAGTGTCACTAGTATGCCTCTACTTGACTAGCTCGTTAATCAAAGATGGTTATGTTTCCTAACCATGAACAATGAGTTGTTATTTGATTAACGAGGTCACATCATTAGTAGAATGATCTGATTGACATGACCCATTCCATTAGCTTAGCACCCGATCGTTTAGTGTGTTGCTATTGCTTTCTTCATGACTTATACATGTTCCTATGACTATGAGATTATGCAACTCCCGTTTATCGGAGGAACACTTTGGGTACTACCAAACGTCACAACGTAACTGGGTGATTATAAAGGAGTACTACAGGTGTCTCCAATGGTCGATGTTGGGTTGGCGTATTTCGAGATTAGGATTTGTCACTCCGATTGTCGGAGAGGTATCTCTAGGCCCTCTCGGTAATACACATCACATAAAGCCTTGCAAGAATTACAACTAATATGTTAGTTGTGAGATGATGTATTACGGAAAGAGTAAAGAGACTTGCCGGTAACGAGATTGAACTAGGTATTGGATACCGACGATCGAATCTCGGGCAAGTAACATACCGATGACAAAGGGAACAACGTATGTTGTTATGCGGTCTGACCGATAAAGATCTTCGTAGAATATGTAGGAGCCAATATGGGCATCCAGATCCCGCTATTGGTTATTGACCAGAGACATGTCTCGGTCATGTCTACATTGTTCTCGAACCCGTAGGGTCCGCACGCTTAAGGTTACGATGACAGTTATATTATGAGTTTATGCATTTTGATGTACCGAAGGTTGTTCGGAGTCCCGGATGTGATCACGGACATGACGAGGAGTCTCGAAATGGTCGAGACATAAAGATTGATATATTGGAAGCCTATGTTTGGACATCGGAAGTGTTCCGGGTGAAATCGGGATTTTACCGGGTTACCGGGAGGTTACCGGAACCCCCCGGGAACCACATGGGCCTTCATGGGCCTTAGTGGAAAGGAGAAAGGGGCAGCCCAAGGGGGCTGCGCGCCTCCCCCCTTCCCCTAGTCCTATTAGGACTAGGAGAGGTGGCCGGCCACCCCTCTCCCTCTTTCCCCCTTGGGAATCCTAGTTGGAATAGGATTGGAGGGGAGTCCTACTCCCGGTAGGAGGAGGACTCCTCCTGCGCCTCCTCCTCCTGGCCGGCGCACCCTCCCCCCTTGGCTCCTTTATATACTGAGGCAGGGGCACCTCTAAACACACAAGTTGACACAAGTTGATCCTCGTGATCGATTCCTTAGCCGTGTGCGGTGCCCCCTGCCACCATATTCCTCGATAATACTGTAGCGGAGTTTAGGCGAAGCCCTGCTGCTGTAGTTCATCAAGATCGTCACCACGCCGTCGTGCTGACGAAACTCTTCCCCGACACTTTGCTGGATCGGAGTCCGGGGATCGTCATCGAGCTGAACGTGTGCTCGAACTCGGAGGTGCCGTAGTTTCGGTGCTTGATCGGTTGGATCGTGAAGACGTACGACTACTTCCTCTACGTCGTGTCATCGCTTCCGCAGTCGGTCTGCGTTGGGTACGTAGACAACACTCTCCTCTCGTTGCTATGCATCACATGATCCTGTGTGCGCGTAGGAATTTTTTTTGAAATTACTACGAAACCCAACAGACATGTTGCTAGAATATGAAAGCCATTGGCTTATTTTTTAACTTGGGGTATGATTATGACCACGGCATTGCAATTCTCTGTCTATGATATGTGTCACTGTTATAATAATCTTAATTCCACACATACTCTGAACATGATTGTTTATTTTTGTCCTTTTGGTCTCCAATTTGAATTGTTGCAGCAGACGCAAATGCGCTGGCCTTCATGATTCCAGGACCTGGAATCATACCAGCCAATGGGTGGTGGTTTACCGCTCGTTCAGCTGACGGCGGTGATTTGATGCTCATTCGCACGTACCAAATTGACCAAACCATTACATCAAACCACATGCAGTACAATGCGTGGGGCGTTCGTGACATTGATGGCTATGGTTGCTTCGTGTTTGAGAAAGATCCCAGCTCTGTTGGGCTAGGCGTATTCAACTGGAGGCGGGTTTACAGCCTCGACAACCACTCCTTGTTCCTCGGGCTCAATTATCCGATCATCCAACCAATAATCGATCATATCACCGGCGATGATTACTGTGCTATGAAACTTCCATTCGCGAGGGGGGGTGTTTACACATCATACCATGGGTTTCATGAATCACCATATCTAGAGATTCGTCGACAAAGCTTGTTGCCAGGTAATCTTTAGTCTGTGAAAGGCATCAAGCTTCCATGCGATGGATGGCTTTTGCAAACCTGACATGCGGCGATGTGGTTCATGCCAACAGCAAATATGCACAACTTGATTCGTGCTGATATCTAGACTGATCCATGTATTCTGCTGCTGTAGCACGACCCTCTTTTGTTGGATATTATGTACTGTTATTAGTTTGAAGCACTCCTCTGGTTTGAAGGATAGATTTAGATACCTTCCTGGGATCAAGTGCATCCTAACTCACCTGCGTAGGATGTACTGATAATGATGATGGAGATGTTGTGCAGAAGCCATATATATATATATATATATATATATATATATATATATATATATATATATAAGTTAGGCTTCAAGTTCGTACTTGTTAGTTAAACCTATGTATAAATTGTGATACTAAATACGACTAGTAAGTGGTACAGTAGCAGTACTAGTATACGTCGGTCAAATTATTCATCATGTCCACACATTGAATTGATGTGACAACACGCTGCGCGTGAGGTGACACAAGAATCCCAGCGGTGTGTTCGGGCATTCTGGACTTTAGATTTGGAGTACCACTTATCTGTCGAAATCTTTCACCATTCACTTAAAACAGTCGATTGAGTACCATATAACTAGAATTACCGATGCAAGTCGAAGAAGGATTGGCCGGTGCTGCCGGCTGGCGTCAAGTTTGATCCCACGGATCAGGAGCTGATCGAGCACCTTGAGGCCAAAGTGAGTGCTGACAGCGCAAGATTTCAGTCTCTCATCGATTTGTTCATACCAACCATCGACAGCGAGCACATCATATGCTACACCCAACCTGAGAAACTTCCAGGTAAGACACCGATCGGCCGTCTACTTGCACAAACATATTCCTTTGTTTATAGCTCTATTTTTCTTTTTAGACGCAGACCTGGTGAAGCAATTATAATTTGACAGCTAATAAAAAGTGAAACAAGTGACTGCAACATGCCAAAGATGTTATGAAAATGCCAACTACGTACACTAAAACATGTATTCCACAATATTGCGGGTATCACACTGAGTGGCCTAAGGAAGCAATTTTTCCAGCGCAATTCCAAGGCGTTCAAAAGGGGCACGTGGACGCGTCGCAAGATACAGTCGGAGTGCGGCATGCAGGCGATGTGGCACAAGACCGACAATACCTTGCTGGTGATGGTCAACGGCCGGCAGACGGGCAGCAAAAAAGGTTCTGGTGCTGCACACCAACAAGAACTTCGACCAGCAGAGGACCAACTGGGTGATGCACCAGTACCACCTCGGGAACCTAGAGAAAGAGAAGGAGCGGGAACTGGTCCTCTGCAAGATTTTCTACCAGACGAACACTAGGGCCAGGAGTAAAAAGATTATAAGTTAGTTAGGTATTGGTAGTTGTACTACCTTGTCGTTCGCAAGTTGGTATTGTTGTTAACGATCTTTTGGTATGAACTTGCATTTGCTTCCAACCATCATGCCGAGGGTCGGCGTGGATATAAATCTGAATCATTTGTTTCGAAACAAATTTTCAGGCACCTGATTTTTATTTGATGGGTAGCATAAGCACCCGCCGTTCGAATTCCCAGTTCTTCATTTTTTTTCGAAACAAGTGCATGCGCTTATTATCATGATAAAAAACAATATCCGTCCTGCATCCCAGTTATCAGTCTGTACTTGCAGAATTCTCTCATTTATTGAGCACGTATATTGTTTTTTCAGGTCGAGCAAGTTTCAACTGGGCTGCAGACTACCCAGGGTTGGTTTTGTTTTTAACAGGCCCAGCCCATGACGACAACGGGGCACAAAGATCCAGCAGGTATCTACTGGCCTCTGGCCCACCAGCGTTAGTTATATTTTATCTTACAACATCCGCAGGCAGTTTTTTTTACTGAATCAAACACACAGCCCAGTTCTATTTTCCTCTTGAAACGCATGTCCTACATCCGTTTTCTAATTTCTACCTATAGTTTTACTAGTTCATATACATGTATCATTATATCGAAAACACATGAAATTCCCTTTTCATATTTACATCCTTATTTTTGTTGTTTTTCCCACCCAACACTGATTTTTTTACCACTGGTTTTCCCTTAAACCAACTCAATTGTCCCACGTCTTATTTGCTCACAAAAATAAAATGATTTTTTTGGCAAATCAATAAGTTCTTAAAAAAATGTTAATCATTTCGGGATTACAACAGTTCGGACTCCACCGAAATATGCAAAATAAGGTTGAACTTTACCGTGGTCCTGGGCAGAAAATGAGCTGTAATAAATTACTTAGGAATTAGCAAATGGGCTGCAAATTATAAAAAAATAGTAAATGGGCTTTATGTTGTCTGCCATAGATTTGGAGACTGACTTGTGGGCCTACCAAGTTCATGCGTACACAAGGTTTCGCAAAAAAGAAAATTAGTCAACAATCGACTCTACTAGCGTCGGACCGTTAGATGTCAATCTAACGGCAATCGTGCTTCTTCAGTTTCTGATCTTCCTGCCCCAGCCGCCCAAACCAGCGCAGTCGGAACCGCCTACTCCCGCCTCCCGTGGCCGGCAGTGCTGCGGGCAGGCCTCACGGCCCCATCATACTCGCATCTCTGGTCTGTCTATCCCTCTACTCAGCCACACCTCCTGTTATTTTCCGGCGACGGCAGCCGAACCAGTCAACCCTCGTACTCTCCACCGCATGGGCAGCCACTGCCGTGTCTTCCCTGGCTCCGTGTCGTTCCCTTCGTAGGCCTCGTCGTCGTCCACCTCCCTGGTGCTCTCGGCGTGGCATGGTCAATGGTGTCCATTCAACGGCCGTAGTGCTTCTTTAACCTCTGGTCTTCTTGCCCCAGCCGCCCAAAGCAGCGCCGGTCATGCCACATGCTCCTGCCTCCCGTGGCCAGCTGTGCTGCCGCGGACGCCTCACCGTCCCCATACTACTCCCACCGCTGGCCAGGCCATCCCTACACTCACCCACTCCCCTTGTTATTCTACGGCGACGGCAGCCTCACACCGCAGGCGAATCAGTGAACCCTCATGCTCCTCTCCGCGTGGGCATCCACTGCCGTGTCTTCCCCGACTCCGCGTCGTCCCCTTCCTAGGCCTCGCTGTCGTCCACCGCCGTGGTGCTCTCGGTGCGGCGTGGTCAATGTGGTCAACGACCGACTTCCATCGGAAGAGTACTGTATGTGGAGAGGCTGACAGCTGGGTCCAAGGCCACTGCCCAGTTTTTTTGTGATTTGCCAAGTAAGTCGCTTTGTCAGGCATGTTGGGCTGCAAATCTTTCAAGACGAGTAGAGCTTGGCCTATCAGTAATGAAAAATGGGTTGTACATTTTTAAAACACATCAAACCGGCAATTAGTTTCAAATATCCTTTTTTTATTTCGAGATTTTAAATTACATTAATTTTTATGCGTGGAGAATTTGTTCGATTTTATATTGATATACATTTATTTTAAAATCAGTTTGAATGTGAGTCGAAATTTCGGGATTAAAAACAGTTCGAACCGCACCGAAATATGCAAAATTTCGTATAATTTTTTAACCGTGGCCACAATATGGGTTGTTGTGCTAACAAAAAGAATATGGGCTCCAAAAAACCTTAAGAATTAGCAAATGGGTTGTAAATTATTAGAAATAATGGCAAATTGATTGTATGCTATTTTCCACAGATTTGAGGCTTTCCTAAAAAAAGGTTGACGCACAAGCAGTGACTGTTGGATGTCCATAGAACAGCCATCGTGCTTCTTCAATCTCTGCTCTTCCTGCTCCAGCCGCTCAAACAAGCGCCGACGGGACTGCCTGCTCCCTCCTCCCCACGTCCGGCTGTGCTGCCGCGCAGGCCTCACCGTCCCACCATACTCCCATCGCTGTCCTAGCCATCCCTCTACTCACCCACACCTACTGTTATTCTCTGGCGACGGCAGACGAACCAGTAAACCCTTGTAAAGTCGTACTCCCCTCCGCGTGGGAAACAATTGTCGAGTCTTCCCTGCCTCCGTGTCGTTCCCTTCCTAGGCCTCGCTGTCGTCCATCGCATTGGTGCTCTCGGCGCGGCCTGGTCAACGTGGCCAACGACCGACATGCATCTTAAGTGATTGTACGTGGAGAGGCCGACAGCTGGGTCCACGGCCGCACGCAAGGAAATGCCTCCTTATTACGCTCAAAATAATGATTCCTCCACCTGACATCAGGGACCCACCGAAAGGGCCTTTGTATTTCGCGAAAAAACGTTACCGCCGCTGACAGCTCGGACCCACCAGCTATATCTTCGCATGCAAGGAAGCAAAAAAAATGAATACTCCCCCTATTAGCTGGGACCCAGTATAGTGGTAGGCTGACTTGTGGGCCTACTAAGTTGATGGGGACGGAGGGCTTTGTCAACTTAGTCAATATGAACGACTCTAGCTCCGGTGACCGTACGATGTCCATCCAATGGTCGTAGTGCTTCTTCAACCTCTGGTCTTCGTGCTCCAGCCCCCCAAAGCAGCGTCGGTCGTGCCACGTGCTCCTGCCTCCCGTGGCCGGCTGTGATGCCACGGAGGCCTCACCGCCCCCTACTACTCCCACCGTTGGCCAGGCCATCCCTCTACTCACCCACACCCCCTATTATTCTGCGGCGACGACAGCCTCACCTTCATACTCCTCTTCGCGTGGGCATCCACTACTGCGTCTTCCCCGGCTCCGCGTCGTCCCCTTCCTAGGCCTCGCCGTCGTCCACCGCTGTGGTGCTCCCGGCGCGGCGTGGTCAATGTGGTCAACGACCGACTTCCATCGGAAGAGTACTGTGCGTGGAGAGCTGACAGCTGGGTCCATAGCAGTCGCAAGGAAGTGCCTCCTTATTACGCGTAAAATAATTATTCCTCCACCTGACAGCAGGGACCCACCGGACGGGCCACCGGTATTTTGTGAAAAAACCGTCCCCCCCCCTGACTGCTGGGACCCACCAGCTACATCTTTGCACGCAAGGAAGTGCGTCCGGGCAAAAAAAACCAAAACGATTCGCCCCCCTGACTGCTGGGACCCACCAACTACATCTTCGCAGGCAAGGAAGTGCCTGACAGACGGGACCCACCTGGTCGAAGCGTACGTAGCGTTGTCATTCTGGTCGCGAAAGTGTACGTACATACTGGTTGATATAGAGGCACACACGTGTCGTAGTAGAGGCGCGCACGTGTCGATGTAGAGGCACGCACATAGCATGCACACGTACGTACAGCGGTGAGGGTGCAAGAAAGAAAATACGGCCACGTACGTACATACGGGCAGGGTCTCGAACGCCTACTCGCGCATACGTACATGGCTGGGTCGGAACAGAGAAACAACGTCGCCTTCGTGTTCTTGGGAAGCCAACCGGCTGGGTCGGAACGGAATGCGTGGTCGTGTTCATCGGAAGGGCTTGGACGGAACAGGCGATGGAAACGAGGCCTGGCGTACCGCACAACAGAGGAAACGGACCTCCTACATTTGGAACGGGGTCCTGTTGATCGGGAGGGTGTGGCCTACCGCAAAATGGAGGAAACAGACCTCCTACGATCGAAACGGGGGTCCTGTTGATTGGGAGGGGTGTGGCGTACCGCAAAACGGACGAAACGGACCTCCTACGGTCGAAACGGGGGTCCTGTTGATCGGGAAGGGTGTGGCGTACCGCAAAATGGACGAAACGGACTTGTGTTGGAGCGCTACGGTCGAAACGGGGGTCCTGTTCATCGGGAGGGGTGTGGCGTACCGCAAAACGGGACTCCACGGGGTATTGTTCATCTCCACCGTCGACCTCCTCCAGCCTCCACGGCCTACCGTCGACCTCCTCCAGCCTCCACGGGCTCCTGTTCATCCAGCCTCCACTGCGCGCTACTCCACCGGCTACTGTTCAACCACCCCTCCACCGTCTACTGTTCATCCAGCCCTCCACACCACGGGGTCCTGTTCAACCACCCCTCCACGGCCACCCCTCCACCGACTATTATTCATCCATCCCTCCACACCACGGGGTCCTGTTCAACCACCCCTCCACGGCCACCCCTCCACCGTCTACTGTTCATCCAGCCCTCCACACCACAGGGTCCTGTTCATCCAGAGGCAACGCCACCGCTCACTGTTCATCCACCCCCCTGCATGTTCACTGTTCATCCAATCGATCGGCTTCAGTTAGCAGCAGTAGCGAAGGAATCGCTCCATCGGGTTTAGTTAACAGCCATCGATCGATTGCTCGGATTCAGTAACGCGTAGCCTGCAGTGCAATCGCTCGGGTTCAGTTAGAGCCCAACGCCTTGCTCGGGTTCAGTTAGAGCCAACGCCTCGCACACACGCGCGTACGTGTACGAGAGAAATGCGCATCGCTCGGCCCCCGACCTCCCACCGTAACCGGCAACTCCCCAAAATTTTCCTTCCCCTCGCTTCTACCATGGTTTTTCCCGTCATGGACGGCCCAAAGAATGTCATGCAGCTGCGTCTCCGGCCCGCCCAGGACAAAAAACCCATTTTCTGTCATGATTTTTGTCATAGAAGTAGGAGCCCACCACATCTATGATGATACCGGGTTTTGTCACAATTATCGTCATAGAAGTGTCATATGTATGACAGAAATTTTTTTCGTTCGGCCCAAAATGTCACGGATATGTCTTTTTTTTGTAGTGTATTGACAACAAATTGGAAGATTCAACATTGACAGTGCAGTCTTCATATTACTTGATAGATCCCTAGCCATTACAACCATACAGCCAAAATAACATCATATCCATTACAACCATAGATCCATATTCAGCTGAGGCACCTACTCATTTATCAACATCTCACTTCTTCATAATTAAGATGAAAGACATCACACAAAGCAGCACAACACTAGCCATAACAAGCTTTAGCACTAGTAGGATCTCTCTATCTAATCCAAGAAGCATGGCAACTTGCTGCTTGGTAACAAGGTTCTTCTCAGTAGGGCTGTCAAAATTCACTCTGCCTACAATGCCTCTTCCAGCCAAGGCCCTCCAGCTAAGTTTCTTCCTGCCATTGAGTCAGTCATCTTCCTCTCAAGCTCTTCCCTCCTGTCTTCAGCTGCACCTATTGCATCTACAACAGCATTACCAACAAGAACCTTAAGTGTCAACTAGATTATGCACATATTCCAGCTCCCAGCGCCAGAAATCATAGGTGACCTACAAGAGCAGATATCTCTTTATTTCAGAACAACCAAAGCAATGCAATGTGTGAAAATGACTAGAATAGATGAAGATAGCTTACATTGTGGTGGATGCACTTGTAAAATTCAGTTAACTACTAAAATTCAGTTAACTACATAACTGAATTTTTTTAGTAAACTAAGTAACCAGGGTAGATTCATGGCTATTGAGCACATTCAAGACTTCTAAGCGGATTCATGGCTACTGAAGGTACATCACAGCTAGTAGGGCAGCATCAAACATGAATCGAACGGATGAAGATAGCTTACATTGTGGTGCATGCACTTGTAGAAAATCCAACCATCGTGCTCATCGGTGCTAAAGCGGTAGCATTTGACAGGTTCGTCACAATCGGGGCATCCGACCAATGGCACTTCAACAAAGCGGCCACGCAGACCAGAGCGGGAGCTCGCAGATGACATGTAGACGACGCCGTCCGCGAGGCGACGGGAGCGGTGGTGGTGGCGGAGGTGACTGACTCGAGAGGGGAGAGGAGAGCGCTCCAACCAGGTGTGGCGACGGCGACGGCGGCGGAGGCGGAGGTGACTAGGGTTCGAGATGCGAGGGGAGAGGGCCGACCAGGTGTTTACTTGCGGTCCGGCCAGGCGGGGGGGGGGGGGGGAGTTAATTACGACGATTTTGAAAAAAAACGAATCAGTCGGTCCAGACGAGGAGCTGATGACTTGGCGGTCAACGCCAGCGTGGACCTGCCAGTCAACAACCAAACAGCGCATACGTAGAACAAAACGTATATTGGACCGTAGATGACCACCTGTGGCGTATTTTCGAATATTTGTAACTACAGGGACTAATGTGGCCAACGCGACAAGTATGAGTATCTCCAGTGAATTTTTCTCTATGTTTTATGTTGTTTAGCTATTTTATATTTCAAGTCAAAATCCTAGTGTTTAAGGCTTGGTGGTGCGTCACAGGGAAAACTTGGCTTCATGGGTCCAGATTGGACACGATAATTGCTGCGGGCTGGTTTTAGTGAGAGATTGCGATGTATTTCTGAGCAAACGGGATTGTTCCTACCTCGTGTGGGACAATCGTCCGCTCGGGTTACTCCCATGGAGGAACGTCAGCTAGCTATTGGAGTTCTATTTATAACGTCCGTTAAACAAAGTACCTGTATATAAGGCTACAAGAAAAGACAGTGAAAAGTGGGCCGCTCGAGATCGACTCCCTTTTGGTTTGATCCAAGGCCGACTCGAAAAGAAAAGAGTTGAGTATGATCATCTTATGTAGCTCGACTGATATTTTTTTTTTTGCGGGAAACTATCGATCTATTTATCTTCAATCATGGCAGTACAACGAACATCCGAAATAATGAAAATTACATCCAGATTCATAGACCACCTAGCGACGACTACAAGCACTGAAGCGAGCCGAACGCGCACCGTAGTCATCGCCCCTCCTTCGCCGGAGCCCGGCACAACTTGTTGTAGTAGACAGTCGGAAAGTCGTCGTGCAAATGTTCGGAACAACAACCGCCGCCGATGAAGAGAATTTTAGATCGGAAGGACCCAACCTGAAGACACATGAACAAAGACCGGATCCGAACGGATCCACCAAAGACAACCACCGACTAAATCTCGCGAGATCCGCCGGAGACACACCTCCACACGCCGTCCTACGATGCTGAACACACCATTGGGACGGGGTTAGGCGAGGAGAACCTTATTCCATCTTCAAGAAGCCGCCACCGTCTCGTTTTCTTGAGCAGGACAAAAACCCTGACAAAACTTGAAGAAGCACCTAAAAACATAGCCCTCCCGCCGGCAAGGACCGGGATCCACCGCGCACCCATGTCCCTAAGGGCATAGGAGACGTGGTAGATCGGCGGCGCCGCCGACCGGAGGCAGAAACCCTAGCGGCCTTTTATTGGAGGAGGGACAAATTGAGGAGATGCATGTTTTCTTATGGATACATAGCTCGACTGGTATAATATAATTATATAAAACAATCCTTATATTAGAAGGAAATATGATAATTTATTCATATATTTTGTGTATGCATTTTCTCCATTTATCTAGTACTCCCTCCTGTTCTTTTTACTCCTGATGTAAGATTTGTGTCGAGTGAAACCTTGCAAAATTTGACCAAAATTATCTAAAAACCACCAACATCTGCAATACCAAATATATATAATATGAAATCTTATGACAATGATTTGGTATTGTAAATGTTGATACTTTTTTCCATAAATTTGATCAAATTAGAGGTACTTTAACTTCAGACAAAATTTATATTCAAACTAAAAGGACCGGAGGGAGTAGCAAACATGGAAACTTGGTTAAGAACAGAGAAAAAAATAGACCTCAATATAGTACATGGTCAGCCATGCGTAAAATATCTTCTTGTTGTTTTTTTTTTACCAAAATTTGAGAGCAGACGTATCTTTGTTTTCTTCTATTTCTAGTTCATACATGATCTCTTGCTATTAAGCACGGAGAGAATAAGCCAAACTACCTTAAAAATCATATCATCGTTTTGATTGTAATGATATTGGTTTCTTATCTTGTGTTGTGCCCTGTCTTCTTTGAAAAATGCCTTGAGTTATATTTAAAAATTAAGTTATTTAACTCTAAACTAGCTCGAGATCGACTCGAGGTATAAGCTGAGCACGGGCCACTTTCTACAGGTTGACCATGTGCTTCACTTAGTTCGAGCTCGCTCAAATTTAGTATAAGTTGAGCCGAGTCTAAACCAATTCGCTCGAGCTCGACTCGTTTACAACCTACTCCCTCTGTTCCAAAATAGATGACCCAACTTTATACTAAAGTTAGTACAAAATTGGGTCATCTATTTTGGAACGGAGTGAGTATCTGTATAGTTTGGAGGTAGTCATGATGGGTAAGAGCAGAGATGTCAACAGATCGAAGCACGCATTCTTGATAGATGACATCAAAAGAAGTTTGCAGGAACGTAATTCTTGTATTGCTTATGTACGTGGTAGGCAAAATAATGCTAGTCACTTCGTGGCTAATTTGGGGAGAACTCAATGCCGCACTGTTGTTTGGCTTGGTTGTGGCCCTGTAGGCGTTCTACAGATTGTCGAACAGGATTGTGATTCCTGAGTTTAAGTAATACAAGAGTTATTTCGGAAAAAAAAAAGTAGCAAGAACCGAAGCGTGGCACGACAAAGAGGTGGTTGGCCTCGCCTCAAACCACCACAGTGCCTGCCTTTGGCTCTTTTGCGTTGGGTTATTCTCGCCGTGCGTAAGGACCATGGATCGGATCAATCGGTCAACCTCACCTCGCACCCACTGGACACGGCAGGAGGGTGCCGGATCACACCGCAGTGCTTTGTCCCTCCTCCCTTCTCCGCCGATCGACTGCAGCGGGGGGGGGGGGGGGGGGGGGGGGGGGGGGGGGGCGGGTCAGGAGAACGAGATTTCGCTGGGCTGGGCTAGGCTAGCTAGCTGCCTCCGCGCACCGGCGTGACCGCGACGTGGACGTACTTCGATCAGCTCAGCTGACACGTCCTCCCCCGCAAAAACCTCCCATGGCAACAGCGCTCTCGACGCGCCACCAACCGCCCGCCCAGCGCTCGCTCGATCGCGAGCGCAAACCGCGCGCGCAGAACGTACGTACGTAGCTAGCACCCGCCCGCCACCCACCAGCCCACGTACGTTCGTTCGCGCCCGGGAAGGCGAAGGCGATCGAGAGCCACCTTATAACAGCCCGCACACTCCGCAGCTCGCAGTTCGTTCGCACACTGTACCTCTCAGACGGCAACGCCGGAGCTCGCCGTCGTCTCCATCGATCGCTCCATATAATCCTCTACGCCCGCGTCTGCCTCATCGATCGTCCTAGGTTACTAGCAGGCGCGTCCACGCGAGGCCGACGGAGCACCGCGAGCTGAACGGGAGCCAGGCAGGCAGGCAGGCATGTCCGCCGCGGGGCCCAGGGTCGCCGGTGCAGCCCGCAGGCCGTCATCCCCGAGGCCTCCGTCGGCCGGCGCTGGAGGGAGGGAGAGGCCGCCGTCGGCCGGCGCCGGGGGGAGGGAGAGGCCGCAGTCGACGACGCGGCGCGGCGACGAGGACCCGCGGGCGGCGGCCGACAGCAAGGCCTCCAACTCCAAGAAGAGGCTGCCGACCGCCACGGCGGCCGCGAGGGGCGCGCTCCCGTCCATGCTGCTGCGCCGGTCCGAGCTGCTGCGCCGCGGCGGGAAGAACGGGAACATGCAGTCGCTCAACGTGTCGTGCGCGTCCGAGGCGTCCGACGACTCCTTCTGCAGCCGGGCGTCCACCGGCAGGATCGGCCGGCCAGCGGGGGCGGCTGCCCGGCGGAGGGCGGCCGCCGGGTCGTCGGCGGGGCCCCCTTCCGCTCGGAAGGCTGCCAGCGTTGCGCCGGACGGTGCAGGAGCAGCTGCTGCGGTGGTGCTGGGTTCGATGATCGGAGAACCTGCGGCGGCGCCGGGGCCGCCGAGGTGTCCCTGGGTGACCCGTAACACCGGTAGGTGCTCCAAATTAATCCCGACACTAATCATGTGATTATGGCTTCTTTTCATTAAGGCAAGGACAAATTAAAGGGGATGCTAAATGCAGTTAGTATACAAGTGGATAATCATGCTTTCTCCTTTTGCTATCATGCATGCTATTAATTTGCTATGATATATAATCGGTAGCTCATTTTCTAGCTACGAATAGCAAGTACTCACACAATTAGTACTCTCTATACCCTAATACTAGGAATGGCAAGTACTCACATAATCTGCTATGCTATGTACTCTTTGGCGTACCCTCTATACCCTAAATACCCTAATAGTAGTACTACTAATCAATGAATTTGCACAAATCCGCCCCACTTACCCCTAAAAAAATGCAAATTCTTTTTATTTTATGCACTAAACCAACATTGAAGTAGTCTTCAATGACTCAAAGCATAACTTCCACCAGAAATTCAGTTTCTCTTCGAACATAATTATAAATGTAACTTGCGCATATGATTTTCACATATCGAGCTTGAATATATTTTAGAAAAATACCAGTAGTCAAGAAAATTAAAATTTGTAAAAAGGGAAAACACTTTTTTGGGACAATGTCTAAATGATGGCTTTTGAGAACTAGGGGAAGTAATGTATAGTAAGTGCCGTCAATATATGGCAGACAGTTACTAATTAAGGATGCACGAGGTCTTGAAGAGCTTAATAAGTAAAAGAGAAAGGATAAATTGATCAGTCATCAAGACCTCATGCACCATCATTAGTAACCGTCAGCCAGTATATTCAGCCGTACGTACTATCTACTCCTAGCTAGCTTAAAATTTACACAACTCTACACGGGGCCTTTCTTTATCAAAGCTACCCTGCCCTAGCTATAACTTTTTGGACCAAGACTATGAGTGGTTGCGACTTGTGATGTTTCCTAAGTATATATACACATACATATACCCCTCAAAGCAATATATCCGATTTCCTCACGTTTTCAGAATACAGCACTGCGTCTGCTACAGAATTGTACATCGTATTTTCCATGCTAGATCACGTCTATCGCACTGTACGTACGTACTCATGAGAGACCCTCGTTGCCTCCGTCTATATCAGCTTGTGAACCCACGTCCAAAATGAGACCGCTTTGTAATATACTCCCTCCGTCCGAAAATACTTGTCATCAAAATGGATAAAAAGGATGTATCTATTTTCGGACGGAGGGAGTAGCTGTCTCAAATAATCTCGAATAATGATACCGCTGCTGCATTGACATAGTAAGCTGCCAAGCAGTGGCCTGTGCTTGCGTATTATTGCGCTGACGTGAACGTTTTACCTCTCCCAGGAGAAAGAGAAAACACCTCCAGTATCTTGTACTACTACTGCTATAATTAGCATTAATCTAGGAGGCGATGATTGTGATTAATTAGATCATATGGCCTCAGAGACGTTTGGTGGCGCTGCACAATTGACAAATGCGCAATTTAATATAAAGATGCACTCAGATGTTTGGTGGCGCGTCCGCTATCCGGCGAGTACTTGTCAATTTTATCTCCCCAAAGAATTCCTCCCATTGCCCACTAGCTTGTCGGCACAATATTTCTGAAATCTAATCAAGTTGTTAAACCCTCGACTTAACAAAACCAAGTGGCATGAGCTCCTTTGTAGTAGTCCTTAACCAGAGAGTAGGTGTTTCAATGTAATTGGTCAGTCACAAAATTTAGGTGCAAACACAAATTCAGTGTGGTAAGCAGGGCTTAGCTTGGCCTGAAATTTTTCGCATTAGGTCGCAAACTTGCGATGCGGAGGAGGTCGATGATGGTGGCCTGGGGCTTTCAATCTCTATGTTCCAAGAAAAGAATGGCGTCCCAGGCCCCAGGATATATATCTTTTCTTCTTTCTTTGTTCCTTTTCTCTTGGTGGTGATACTGATGTGCTTATCATTGCTCTCCCCTTTAAATTTATGCCAGTTGAGCTTTGCATCTTTTCTGCAGCGCATTAGGCAGCGGAAACGTATTTAATTGCTCCGGTTGTGCTCCATTGACAGTTCCCTAAGGCTGGTCACAATGGGCAAGAACATAAGCTAGTAACTTACACACTTCTCTAGACTATGTTACTACCTCCATAGTGGGTAGGAACATCTATGTAGTGTCATGAAATGATGTATTTATTAGGTTATAGACTCATTGTTTCTTGAAGTGTGTGATGTTCCGATAACTTAGCTAGTTACCACAAGCACCTCTTTCTTTATTAAATATGTGCCACATAAGCAAAGTTGTATCGGAGTGTGTGATGTTACTCCTAAGTTCCTCCCCATTGTGACCAGCCTAATGGTGTTAATCTGCTTGCAGCTTTAATCTTCCTATAGTTAGGTTTTTGTGCCATTATTTAGTTTCACGTACTTTAGCAAGAGCGTAGGACGACAAGAGAACCGTACAAACTACCACATAGTACTTGTTTGCAGCATTGGAAAAGATGTGTTGCCTTTCATACCCAACAGTAGTACCTGATGATGTCTGCTGATCATACACCTAATTAACTGTTAAGCTGGGACCTCTGCCCTTTTGGACAAAAAAATATTCTGGTCACTGTTGCCGTCTCATCAAAATGTACACTCTCGTCCTTGCTCCAATCTCGCATACTTTCTAGGATCTTCAACTTTCCGTTGGAATCACACCTTGTTTTCCACCTGACTAATGAAACCTTTGGTTTTACTAATGAAATCTTTGATTTTACATCTGTAACAGATCCATGCTACACTGCCTTTCATGACCAGGAGTGGGGCGTCCCAGTGCATGACGACAGGTATGCCCTAATAAGCCTAATGAAATCATCTAAAGTTAAAATGCTAAGAAGCAAATTAATTATGTAAAGTTACAACTTTCAGTCCTAAATCCACAGGAAACTATTTGAGATGCTTGTTCTGTCTGGTGCACTGGCGGAGATGTCATGGCCTGTAATCCTCAGCAAGAGGGACGCCTTCAGGTACGCTCTCCTTTTTACCTCTTAACAGCTCACCAGACACTCAAAATCTCATCAAACACCATGCATGCATGCACTCCACAGGGAAGTGTTCATGGATTTCGATCCTCTACTGGTGTCGAAGCTAAACGAGAAGAAATTCCTGGGGCCATGCAGCCCGGCCAGGTCCCTGCTGTCGGAGCACCGGCTTCGAACCATCGTCGAAAACGCGCACGAGTTACTGAAGGTAAGTTCATCCATCCACCTCCATGTCAGCCAGTCATCCTATCCATACCTGTCCAGATCTTGATCTCGATGGCCTGAACAGCATTGGCAGCCAATTCAATCTGCCCAACAACCGTTTTGTTTACTCTTCTTAGCTTCTTAATCTTAGACTTAATGCCTCCCAGTGTTTCTTTCTGACATCAAGTCTGAACCTCGCTGTTGATAGATCATAGAGGAGTTTGGGTCGCTGGACGAGTACTGCTGGGGCTTCCTCAACTACAAGCCCATGGTCGGCAGGCACCGGTCGCCCCGGGAGGTGCCGCTGCGGACGCCCAAGGCCGAGGCGCTCAGCCAGGACCTGGTGCGGAGGGGCCTCCGCGGCGTCGGCCCGACGGTGGTCTACGCCTTCATGCAGGCCGTCGGCATGGCCAACGACCACCTCGTCACCTGCTACCGCCTCGACGAGTGCGCCGCCGCGGAGGCCTCCGACGGCGGCCACGGCGGCACCATGGTGAAGGAGAAGGAGATGGGCAAGATGTGCGGGATGATGATCGAGTGCGTCAGCCTGGAGAGTTCAATGGCCGCCGCCATGATCAGCATCTCGTAGGCCGTAGCAGCAGCAGCCGGAGATCGTGGCTGCGGCTTGTGTATATGGTTGTTTGGTTTGAGGGTTTGTTTGAGCAATGCGTTTGATTGATTGAGTAGTTGCCGCGGACCGAGCCGTTGAGCTTGTGTGCGTGCGTGTGTGAATGAAAAAGATAAAAGATAGGTGTAGCTTTGACAGGGGAAGCCGCGCGCGGGACGAAGGCTTGTTCCACGATTGACGTTAACAATTCGCAGGGTGGTGGAGCCGTCCCGGATATTGTAAAGTTGAGAGATTGTTCTCTGATTGATTGATCTATATATACCACACTGAAAACAAAGAGGGTCTGATTCTTGGGCTTTTGTTTGTTTGATCGCTCGGATGTCACCGAAGATGGATGATAAACTAAGTCAGTAAAGTGGACCGTTGCAGCGTCGACGTCGTGCCTTTTGGCGCCTTTACACAAATGGAAGACTGGAGAGCAAGAGCAGGACCACGTTTAGGGCAGGATCACTTGGATGTACTCTCTCGGGTTTTAAATCAAGATATAAAACCGGCGTTTCGTACTACTCTACATGGTTGGTCCCTAGACACAACACTTGATCACCCACTTGAATTAGTTGTGTATTTATTTATGCAGTCTAAAATTATGTCATCATGGAAGTATTTTTCAGTCGAATATATAGCATATGAGTACCAGGTTTCAGTTTGCCTCCGGTCCGTTTCTGCAGCCTAAGACGTTACTGTGGTACTGCCACTGTCAAATTTGTGTGTGTGTGTGTGTGTGTGTGTGTGTGTGAGACCGGAGGGCCCGGGGCCAGACCCAAGAGTTGCATCACTTCTGTTTCCCTAGAGTAAGAAACAACAAGTAAGAATGTATATGACGTGTTTGGTTGCTTGCAGCCATTTTCACCACCTTACATTTGTGGTTCGATTGAGCTTAGCTTAGGTAATACAACCTCTGAGCCATGTTTCGAGATATGTTTGGTTGCCCACAAAGCAAGAAGGCTATATTA
The DNA here is from genome assembly GCF_018294505.1 of Triticum aestivum. NCBI lineage: Eukaryota > Viridiplantae > Streptophyta > Magnoliopsida > Poales > Poaceae > Triticum > Triticum aestivum. Next base: position 400,959,593 of record NC_057807.1, read on the forward strand.
GGGAAGCAACGAAGCCTTAATGTTTAGTTCCCGCGCTTCGGGATTTTGGCCCTAAAGCGGTTCGTTGTGTTTGGTCGCACACATTCAGCTCAACGTTATAATCCAATACCTCAACATGGCGAGCTTATATTATAAGTACTCCCTTCATTTTTATTTAGTTCGCATATTAACTTTGGTCAAAGTCAAACTTTACACATTTTAACCAAGTTTATAAACAAAAATATTAAGATATATAATAACAAATCAACGACATTAGATTTATTATTGAATGTACTTTCACATCGTATAGATGTATTATGATAAATGTCTATATTGTTTTCTATAAACTTGGTCAAACTTAATGAAGTTTGACTTCAGTCAACTCTAATATGCAGAGTAAATAAAAATAGAGGGAGTATCATCCTTAACGCCGTTGTCCTTTTATGTCAAATACGATCACATGTAACAACAATACAACAATGATGACAGACTGGACAATCGAATATCATGATCTTCAGCCTATTGAACCCGATATGACAAGCACCCTTGCCTCTTCATGACTGTTCTTCTCTTTAAGAACATACCTGAGAACAAACCTGGACTAATCGTCATCTACATACTCCCTAGTCTTAAATCCTCTATAGCAATTGTTCTTGTATCCGTTCACTTGTTCATGGCATGTCTGTATGAACCGTAGGCTCCTGAAACCCTCCTGAGTACACCACATACCACTTCATCTAGCAAGACAGAAGAAAAACAATCTCAACGAGCCTGACAAGGACCACAACGTATGGGACAGAAGCAACATAAGCATGCATGTACTAAGGCATCACAAGTTCATCCTACCTACTATGGTGTCATGATATATACCACCATAAAAAATGGTGGAATCCTACCACCACAAGTTCACCATCACCATGTGAGGGGTTAGTATATACCACCTCAACAAATATACAGGCCATTAAAGTTGCCATGCCCAACTACCAAAAAATGTACATCATCATCATCATCATCATGCATGCATGTCGCCACCACCAGAGACCCTTGCACTACACGTAGTAGTGTTTGCTTAGCTAGGTCCTAAGCCAAAGCGCAGTGTGCTCCATTGGCATCCCAACAAACCCAAGACCTTGTACCATGTTGTCCATGTGGTGCTTAAGAGCGACCACCATATCCTTCTCACCGAAGCCAATGTTGTGATGATAGAGCTGTAGATGGAATGGTGCACGTCAATAGGCTTGCTCTCCCTAATGCAGATGCTAGCTCCTTGATGGTGTCGGTCATGCTGCTAAAAATGCTTAGCTCCTCGTCCATTAAGGCACCATCTTCCTCTTCCTCTTAAGAGTAGGAGCGTGATCAGTAGCAAGCCATCAAGGATGATGGTCTCTTGGGTGCATGGATACTTAGTGATAGGCAAGCGAGAGGCTCACTAGAGCCCATGGCATGCTTGTCAATAAATCACTGTTAGATCGAGTGAAACAAGTGGTATGTTAGCTAACCACGATGTGTCCTTGGTAGTGCTCAACCTCCAACGGAATCGTGAAGGTTTCCTGATCCCATTATGTGACACTAAGGTCTCTAAACTTGGACACTTGGATCAAGTTCGCTCTCCACTTCCTAAGATGCTTATGCACCTGTGTTGAGGGCACCTCTGTGCCATAGAACTCAAAACCCTGCTTGGCAACAACGTTCATGTGCACCTCCTTAAAGCCCTTATTAGTCCTTATCATAGCAACAATGATATCATACATCTTGTTTAGGATAAAAGTGGATATAAAAGTTGCCATCTCATTGTGTTCCCCTTCGTTGACCTCCTCATATGTGCCTTGCAAGTCTTAATGGAAGGCTTAGTAGTTGTCGCAAGCATAGTCACCACTAAAGATGTAGTGGTACCGCCCTTCAAACACATCTGCATCATAAGGCATTGCCTGGCAATCCTCAACATAAGAGGGAAAGATTTGGGTTTCAAACTGAACAATGGCTTGACTAACGTCTTCGTTGGTCATGTTCTACAATGATTAGCAATCAAGACTACTAAACAAGAACAATGCATCTACCATGATACCATACTACTCATGGAATGATCATCAAGCTCAACACACAAGCGCATCTAGCAAACTAGCATGGATTAATCATGAAACTGAACACACTACTACATCTACCATAGTACCATACTATCATACTACACATGGACCGATCATCAAGCTCAACATAGTACCAAATCTACCATAGTAGCATTGCAATCGACACGAAAATCATGTACATCCACCACAACAGCGTGAACTTCATCAGTGCCGACAAGCAAAACCTACCATGTTATCACTAGCATATGATCTACCGCGTCCCCACACATCATGAAGCAATACTTGCATAGCGTACCATACTACTACCTCCGTCCGGGTTTATTGGTCCCCATTGTATTTCGTGCCAAATTTTGACCATAGATTAAACTAACAGAATGTTCACGCATGTCACCAAACATTATATTTTTAAAAACTATGTTCAAATACGAATCCAATGAGATAAAAAAATTTGACATGCATTAACATTTTGTTAGTTAAATCTTTAGTCAAAATTTGGTACAAACTACAAAGGGGACCTATAAACCAGGACGGAGGTAGTAAGCTACAACAAGTAGAGAGTGATTGAACTTACAACCATCAGAGGAGCAAGGAGGAGACAGAGAACAACTTGGAGAAGAGGAGGAAGAACTCGGAGAAGAGGAGGAAGAAGGATCACCACCGTCGACCGGAGAAGATGACACTGCTCGTCGACGAAGAATCTTCTCAGGACAAAGAGCTTGAAGGGGCGATATGGTGGTGGTGGTGGAGGGGGGGGGGGGGGGGGGGCAGTGAGCCTAAGGGGGCTAAATAAGGCGAGGCAAACGACAAGACGTGACCTAGTTACTCCTGCCATTTTTTTGGAAACACGTGTGAGGTCATGCCATGTCCCCGCTCACACGAGCTCGGCGCCACGTTCCCCTCCCTGAGAACATGTGCAAGTGAAAACTGCTGATTCAATCGTTCCTCACGAGCCTGACTGAGTGTTGACTTGCAGGCTCAGCTCAATAGTGCTCACATGCTATCAAACCGGCAAAAATCACACCCCCATGGTTTCACTAGGGTGTGGGGTATAGGGGAGGGGGGCACGACCCACACACAACCAAACACGCCCATAGCTTCTAAACAGCACTAGTTGCCCAAGTACAAACTCGAGACTTGCAATATACAGAAATAACCGGTATAAAAGATCCGGTCATCATCAAGCATAACCAAGCACAAAATCAGTCAGGCCAACTGCAGACACATGCATTACTGCACCACTGCAACACACAGGTTAAAATCTGCATGAAGTTCGACACAAAGTATAACATCATCCAGCGCAAAACTGCTGATCTGCCTACAATGAATGAGGACACAAAGTGTAACATCACCCAGTGCAAAACTGCTGATCTGACTACAGCAAATGAGGAAAATTTACAGCTTTGCAGATGAACCACACCAGTTCCGAGGGGCTTGTGTGCTTTGCACATCTCCAGTCCGCGGAGGTGATAGCCTACTTATTTCGTGGATGCTAACCTATAACTATGTACAAATTCTGAGTTTGTTTGACCTTCACTACCGCTTGCAATTCTTACAATAGTGAAGAGCTTTACTCATTGGAGCAGCGCAATGGTAACAGAAGTACTGTTTACACCTTCAAAACAGAAAAAAAAAAAAAGAACTGTTAGTGATGCCATGAAGTCTGTAAACATATAAAAATGACAACAGATGTGTTTACTGCTTAAAGAACCTGTACATATAACAAAAGATATTGCAGATTTTCTTTTAAAATATATTATGAATGTAGATTTGAGCTTTATAAATAGCCCTAACATTTGATTTAGTATTTAAAACAACCCCAATTGGTCTGACTTTTGTTCATGTGTGATGGCAGGTAGTCCTGACTTGCTTACTCAAAGTTAAAATTGCCGAGACAAACTGTGGCAGTGGAGATCTAATGTAAGATAAACCAAATCAACAAACTCCCAACAGGAACTATGCAAGATAAACTAAAACAATAAACCTCAATACACTCCCAAAGGAACTAGCAAAAAACAAATTTCCAGAACCGTATAACTTGATAGGTAATGCTTAATGTAAGAAAAAAACAAAACCAACAAGCTTCCAACAGAACTGTTCAAGAAAAACTAAAACAACAATCCCAGTACACTCCCAAAGGAACTAAGCAAAACACAAATTTCTAGAACCGTATAACCTGGGAATGCTAAGTCTCCTGGTATTATAATACCAGATACAGGTCCTAACACATCTAACAAGCTATTGGCTATTATAACTGGTTTCACGAAAACCCCCTTTAGTTACTTTAAATAGCAACCCGTGGATCTTATTTCTATAAAACAATCTTCACCCAGAGAATATAATCTAAAGAAGGTGGGCTAAGAAGAGTGAATTTTGTTCACTGCGGCACATGCACCCGGTTGATTTTAGAAAATGCCCTTTTAGAAGTTCTACAGGACTGGATATTTTTGGGTAGATGTACATTGATTGATGACTTCTGATCCTGTAGACTTTGGGACAATATATTAGTTCCTGTGATAAACAAGAAAAAATTGTATACATTGTTTTCTGGGAACACATTTTCAAGCCAGATAACGTTGATTGACTACTGCATTTTCCAGTAAGTAAGAAAGAAAGAGACATAATTTTGGATCAAAATTTGCATATTCACACTTCATAGATCAATGTGCACGCACAAAATAACAGATATTTTTGGAACTTAAAAGTAGGCAAATGCAACCTCGATGTGTGCCGGCGCACTGTCTGTGGACTAAGGGTGAAAAGTTGTCAAATACCACCCCATTTACAGAATATCAAGTTTTCCAGTTCTGTTAGAAAATACAAGTTGTCTTGCAAATGATTTTTCCCTGTTTTATCCCCATTTAAATACCCGCAAACATTCTCACTCTTATATAAGGGGATCCACTAAGTCATTTCCTCGTGTTTTTCCCAAATAGATGGCATCCCTAATCAATGTGCACTGTTAGAATAACACAAGGGAGTATATTGAACATCGCCCTATGGGAACTGCTATTAACAAGTAAAAGTTTGTTTAAAAGGTCACAAGCCAAACCAGTTGCTACCCATATAAGTAAAATGTGCACCCAGAAATACAGCAAAAAAAATGGCAGGATTGCGCACTCAGCATAGTACATACTGATTAGGTATATTATGACAGACCTTAAAGAACGACTTATTGTTTAACTTTGTAATCATGGCCATCCTTCCACAGTACCAAGCAAAGAGTGTGAATATCACAGCTAAAGGTGGAGAAAAGTATTCTTAATTAGGTTTGACTTGTGTAAACTGAAGGGCAGATTAGTCTGCCACGCCTCTTTATAGTGCACATGAACAAAATTGGAAGAGGAACATTTTGGGTTTGGGATATTTCTACCATCCATTACGTTAGTCCAAGAAAAGGGCATGAATTGCAAGGGAAACATGATTAGACAGATAAACTACCTGCACTTCATGAGCAAGCACCCAGCGATCCTCGAGACGTACATCTTGCAGCTGGGGCACCTCTGCCATTTATTCTTGTTAGCCAGTTTCTTAAGCATCAGATCAGTCTCCCCCTTCTCGTCATCCCCAAGCCTCCTTAACTCCTTACACTTGATTCCGTCGTGCCACGGCACACGGCACCGTGCGCAGAACATCCGATGGCAATGTGGGCACTCGGTGTCCCTGATTTTCACCGTCCTGTCATTGTCTTTGATCAGCAACGCGGAGCAATCCTTGAAAGGGCAGTAGTACTTCTCATTCCCTAGGGACTGCTCGCACAGAGTAACACTCCAGCGATCGAAAAGCTCCTGGGGAATGATATCTCGGCATGGTTCAATCTCAACGAAGCCCTCTGTGCATTCAGGGTCAGGGCAACCTATCGATTCCACGTTCTCGCCGATCTTGGTGGCGACGTACCGCCCGACGCAGCCATTGCAGAAGGCATGCGAACAGTGGCTCACAATAAACTGCTCTGAAACCTGAACCTTCTCCATGCAGATGGCGCACCTGAAGCGGTTGCGCTTCCGCCGCTTCCCCGAATCGCTCGGCTCATCTTCCACATTGCATAAGACTGGAACAATCAGGCAACTAGCAAGCGCATTTTACGCGCATCTGCATTGAAAATCGGAAAGCGAATCTGTAGATGTATTACCTTCCAATAACTTGCGCTTCCCCTTGCGGTCGCGAGGGGACTCTTCGGTGGATTTCCCGGAGGTGCCGGCGACGTCGGGCCCGGACGGGGACGCCGAGGAGGAGGCGGAGGAGGAGGTCGGGATGGCGGTTGGAGCGCGGGAGGAGTCGATGGAGAGGAGGATGGCCTCCTGGATCTGCATCTCCTCGGGGTCGAACGAGTCGCCAAGGAACGTAATGCCGTCGTCCTCCTCGGAGGAGACGTAGATGGGGAAGTGCGGGTCGTCGGTGGCGGCTTGCGCCTCCATGTCCATGGCCGGCGAGGAGTGGTGCTCAGCCAGCGGCGGCGGCTCGTGATCCTTCCGATCCGTTTGGTACGGGGGAAGCGGGGCCCGTGTCTGCGTGGCGGTGGGGCATTGCGGGACACGTGGACGGGTGGGATTCCTTGACGCGAGAGCAAGGGAGAGAGGGCGTAGAGGTTGGACGGTGAGGATCACAAGTCCGTGCAGATCAGGATCAGTCTGGTTTCCCGATTTATTTCAGCAACAGAGAAGATCGCTAGGATCCAAAATGTATAAATTTCCAAACATTGTGTGTTACTTGGTCAACACTGTTGGAAAAGAAATCAGCCTCCGGCAAAAAAAGAGAAGAAAATCACCCGTATTTGTTTTTTCTTTCATACTACCCCTGCAACTAAATAAATATAAAAACTACCTTCATTGTGTATTATGCTTTTTCAAAAAGTTAAACCTATGCATGTTTGACTATGTTTTTATGAAAAGTACTAATATCTATAATATCAAATTATATCATTAAATCCATCACAAAGTGTGTTTTCATATATTTATTTATTATGTATTGCCGATGTTGATATTTTGTTTACAATCTTTGTCAATCATGCATTCTTTTGATTTTTCATCAAAATTGATGCATCTTATATTCTGAATGGAGTATTGTCGTACTTTTTTTGTGAGCAAATTTTCAATCTATTCATCTTCGACCATGGCAATACAATGGGCACCAGAAATAACAAAAATTACATCCAGGTTCATAGACCACCTAGCGACGACTACAAGCACTGAAGCGAGCCGAAGGCGCGCCGCCGTCATCGCCCCGGCCTCGCCGGAGTCAGGCAAAACTTGTTGTAGTAGACAGTCGGGAAGTCGTCGTGCTAAGGCCCCATAGGACCAGCGCAGCAGAACAGCAACCGCTGCCGATGAAGAGTAGCGTAGATCGAAAGAATCCAACCTGAAGAAACACAAGCGTAGACAAATGCACGTCGCTTCCTCGAGCTGCAGGTGGGAAGCTAAGCTCGATACACGTGTCCGCGCAAGTGGCATATAAGCTAAGTGGGATGGTTGCGAAAGTTTATATATTATTAAGTGGGATATGTGTATTTAGTAGGATAACTACTTGACTGATGTTGGCCAATGAGTGTTCACTGTTCATTACAACATATTGTTATTGGACACAAAATATTCATTATTCATTACAAGAATGCTAGACACAAAATATTCATTATTCGTTACAAGATACTATTGATGTATCATAGTTCTTTTTTATCATCTGGATATGACAACTAATTTAAACCATCAATCTAAGGATGTTGCATCTAAATAATTCCATCGCGATGACATGAGTACAATAAAATTTCAAACACACCCAAAGTACAATCCCCTACTAGATTTCTATTTCTTTCAAAAAAAATTGAATTTTCGGGAGGAGGGGGGCATTTTTCCCACCCGAATTGCATTCATTTGCCTATAAGGCTTTTGCGGCCTGTCGCGAGATAGGTTCAAGCGAACCAGAATTACAGGGGGCACAGAGGAGAAGAGATAAGCAAAAAAAAAAAAACACGCCAACACACATACAGGGAGGGAAACATAACACAACAAAGAGCACCACAAGAGAAGTCGAACGGCATCAGCCACCCGAGACCAAACGACGACACTGCACTGTTGACGCATTCGAAAGGCTCCGCGCATCCAGAGGGAGGCGTCGCCGCCGGCCAAACCAATCTGCCAAGGCGACCCGGGACAGGGGTCCAGCAGGGACATCAGTGTGAAGAAGGAGAAGGAGAACAACGACAGCGGCAACGACGGCGACTACGAGGCATGGGCGAAGTTCTTCGACCTGTAGGCACGACGGGCCTTTGTTTTTCTTTTTTAGTAGATTTTACGTTTTCTGTATGTAAAAAACTGTGGAACGCCCAAATCTCACCGAATCTATGTCGTGTTTGCCGAATTTTGGCCGAATGTCTTTTTAAAAATATTTACAAAAAGTGCGTCTGGGGGCGACCTGGAGGCGACAGCTGGGAACCCGATTGCCCCCATGCCGAAAATATCGCCGGTTCGCCCCGAAGCGGCGCTTTTTTCTAGCCCATGGGGGGCGAACGGCTGGAGATGCTCTGAGCTATGTTAAGGTTGGCCACGTTTCTGATGACACTTAACCAATCATTTTATGTGATAAGTAGCGCTTGGCACATGGCTTATTTTTTGGTCTTTCAAAAACATTGTGATGTTATTCGCTTGGTCTCCCAGTCCAGGTAATAACTCGTGTTGGTCGTCTTCTTTTCTGGAGAAACGATTGCAAACGAATATGAAGATGAATAAACTGCAGGAGACTGTGAAGGCACAACAAGAAAAGGTAACAAGCCATGGGGGTTCTCAGTTCAAATCATACTTGTGGGCAATCTACATATCTCAGGCCTGATGATTACCAGTTGTATTGATATCCTTGTGTGCTATGTGGTTGCAAACGATTGCAAAGACGGTTGGGATATACCATGAAGAGTGGCTCGCGAATGCGGATCGCTTGGTGGCTAATTTCCTGGAGAAGTTCGAGGAGCATTGCCTTGTCATGGTATATTTGCTTGGAATCTTAATAGAGTAGTCAAACATGAAATTGAGGACAAAGAGACATATTGATGCTGCTCTAATAGTTACTTAGGAGACTGCCATCGAGGACCGGATACGGGGAGTGAAATGCACTGGGGTGCCATTGGTGGTGTTGTGAACATACACCGAGAAAACGACCAGTTGTTATAGTTGTGCTTGTGTCATGGAATGTGATGCTTGTGCGAGTTAAGTGGGTGAGTTAGCTGAGCCAAGCCTTTGTATTATTGTGTTTTTGTTGGTGGAGAACAAATATGACAATGGCCATGGATAGTATAAAGAGTGATAGTGCATATATAAAGAGGATAGTGGAAGGGGCGCATCTCACCTCGCACCGCCCAAACTTCCCCTTAGGCGGCGCACCAGTGGTGCGCCCCAACCACTAGTTGCTAGAATAGTGTACATTTAGTGTTGTACAATGCTTTCTTGGATGTTGCAATATCTTGCCTTCAATGCTTATGAAGGCATTTTATTTCTCTTTTGCTATTGTAGCTCTGTCTGGTTATCAACTAACATGTTTGTTACATACTTGCATGAGTAGCAAACATCCACATCACATGGCTCTATGGATGTGTGACACACATACATCTGTTTTCTAAAAGCTCTCCTTGCAAAGAATACAACTACTCAAACCTACTACGATCTGAACACTTGCTTAAAAGGAAACTAGTTTTGCAATTTGGAATTCAAGAAAGATATTCCCGTTTTGCACCTAGTTCATTGGGTTTATGCTACGCAGTTGAGCCGTTGGGTGGCATCAGGGGATTAGCTAAATTAATTAGAAATTTATCACATGATTTTGAACTCTACACAATATACTGCATATTGAGAGCTCATAGATCCACACACACAAAATTAAATTGAGAGAAACCCATCTGTGAGAGTAACACCCTTCCCCTCAAGTACCGTTGGTCTTGAGCGTCGATCTTCGGATCATTCACCATGCAGGTCAGTAAGTAGTACGCATGCGGTTGCAACGATGTGCACCAGTCCTCGTGGAGCCGCCGCAAATGTAGCAGAAGGAGTGGCCGCACCTGCAGATCACATGAAACGCGCCTAGTTTGTACTCTGTGCACATGAAGGTCCGTAATTTTGTTGTTCGGAAGAGATTCAGGTGGAGCAGTTGTAGTTACCTGCAGCTCATGAACTGGCAGCCGGTCACCCTTTCGACGTACATCTTGCACCGGGGGCACCTCTGCCACCTCCTCTCCTGCGCGACCTTCCTCAGCAGCAGGTCCTCCCGCCCGCGCTCGTCCTCCCCGAGCCGCTGGAACTCGGCGCAGCCCACGCCTTCGTGCCACGGCACCTTGCACTGCGCGCAGAACATCCGGTTACAGTGTGGGCACTCCACGTTCGTGAGCGCCACCGCGCCCCCGTCGCCGGGGCCGGGGCCGTCGTCGATCAGCAGCGCCGAGCAGTCCTTGAAGGGGCAGTAGAACTTGAGGTCCCCGAGCGCCACTTCGCAGAGCGCGGCGCCCCACCGCTGGAACAGCTGAGGCGGGACGATGTCGCGGCATTCCTCCGGGTGCAGCACGCCGTCCTTGCAGCCCGGGTCGGGGCAGCCCATGGACAGCAGGTTGTCCTCGACCCTCGCCGCGATGTACTGCCTCACGCAGCCCGCGCAGAAGGCGTGCGCGCACCCGGCGACGGGGAAGCGCTCGACGCCGGGGAGCGTCTCCATGCAGATTGTGCAGTAGAACTCTTTCATGATCGTGGCGCTGTGGGAACCTTCGCCGACCTCCAACAGGCCACCGTTACGTGGTTTTCTCCACTTCCCGCTGCCCGTCTCTTTGATGAAGATCAGGCTGTCATCGTCGTCTACATCGATGACTTCTTGCCTATCATTATCATCTATATCTATGACTTGATGTGGCGACTCCGATCGTAGTTTACGCTTGCCTTTGCGGTCTGTTATGTCGACGTCGGTTCCGGAGAGGGAGGCCGAGGAGGAGGGGATGCCTGTCGTGTCGCGCGAGAGGCCGATGGAGAGGAGGATGGCCTGCTGGATCTGGATCTCCTCGGGGTTGCTGGAGGAACCAAGGACTGCTACGTCCTCGTCCTCGTCGGATGAGATGTAGATGGGGAAGGGTGGACCGTCGGTGGTGGCGGAGGCCGCCATGACAGGCGACGAGTGGTTTTCAGCCAGCGGCGGCGGCCCTGCCTTGCTTCCCATCCGTCTAGGGTCGTGGACTGCGGCCGTTCAGCTAGGCGGAGAATGTGGACGGACGGGTGCGGTCACTTTCTTTTTTGAGGGAACAGAATTGTCAGAAAATCCTAATTTTGCGGTATCCTAGCGAAAATCCTAACTTGTTATCCTTTACTTTTCGGAACGAGAAAGTAATCCTATCTTTTGATAGTTGTGAGATTTTTAGTATTTTATCTGTATCTTTTTTTTAAACCCAATACAAGGACGCAGACACTTATACATATGCACACACTACCCTTACGAGCACTTCCGAGAGACTGAGCCAACACAACATCTAAAAATTGACGAAGTCATCACACGTTCCTCTATAGTCGACGGGAACATATCTTTTACTGAATGAATATCGCCGAAAAGAATAAAATAATAATCTAGAAAAATGCAAGCACCGACTACAAGTGTCAAAACTCTGATGGGCCGATTCCACCACAAAGAGCCTAACCATCTGAGTTAGACTCAGTTCGCTATATTTTATTTTATTTATTTATATATATATATATATTTATATTTATATTTATATCTATACATATGCAAATATAAGAAGGCCCAAATGGATAAATTCAACTATCTCGGCCATGAAACTAGGCCAATCCAATGACCTAGATTAGTTAAATGGCAAGCGATTAACATGTTCAGCATGCATTTAATATTATATTAAATATCAAAGTTAGTGATAATCACATAATTAATATGCAAAGAATATCTTACATAATATCTGCGTGAAATTAATATATTTCCAAATATTAATGATTGCACGTTCACATTACTAGTTACAGATGGGAAACCACACAAATGTTAGGCGATTCCCCTATCATTTAAGCAATCACGTTATCATTTTCTTAAACTACCTCGATCATTACAAATTGAGCATGAGCAACCACCACTTTTGCCATGCATGGTACAATCTTACAAATCAAATCATTCAAAATAGAGTGCCACATATTCAAATTGCATCTTCTCTTACACATAAATAATATGAAGCTAATAGCCCCCCCCCCCCCCCCCCAGGGGGACACGGGCAGCGACCTCACCGCCCCGCATAGCAACCCTCCAACACCTCCTCCCTCGCGATTTCGTTGGTAGCCTCTGGCAGACATTACCCGCATGGACCAGGCGGCGGCCAGGTATGTTCTTTACTTCGTTGTGTGCTTGCTTTCCTCCACGGTGTGGTGTGGTTGTTTTATCCTTCTACTCCCATCGACATGGTTCCCATTGATGAATACGAGTGGAGATGTGGTACCGTTTCACATGTTTGCAGTGGTTATGCTCCCTTCCAAGGGACTGTCAAGGTGGTAACACTGGTAAGGCATTAGTCTCTGGGCAATTTTTTGGATTCGACGGGGATTGCTGACAGTGATGCGAGCGCTCATGGGCATCCCTCCCTACCGAAGAGTGCATCTTTCATCATTGGACGGTGTCTGGTCGAAGTGGGGACAGTGGTGGTGGTCGTTGGTAGGGCTGAATTTTTTCCGAGGTTAGACGAGGCAGTCATGTGCAGGTCTAAATGAAAGCTTTGTGGTCGATAGGGGTCGACGCAGGCAAATATGACACCGATTCCCTTCTTCGTGGTGTTTCCGAAGATCTCACTCTCTTTCTCTCCTGATGGAGGTCAAGTTAAGTGGCGGTCGAATGTTTGGAATCCACGTCGTGGTTGTGTTGTTTTTTTAATCTTTTTCCTGTTTCATTTGGTTTTCGACGTAGTTTCCCTTATAAATTGGGTCATTATACTTTTTGTTCTTTTCCTATCTCAACTAAATTGGCAAAGCGCCTCCCTCACATCATAAAAAAACAATCTCCATATGTGTTGATACTAAAAGGCGTGAGTTGGTTTTCATCCATATAACGTTGGTATGTAGCATGCATCTCATGGTCCAAGGTTGTCTAGTGATGTACTTCGTTTGCAATTTTCCTTTGGATATTAGTTTTGCCTTAAGTCAAACTATGTATAGTTTGATCAACTTTATATTGAAAAAGATGAACACATGTAATACCAAATAACTACAATATATAGGCATATCTCATGGTGGCTCCAATGATATTGATTGGGTATTGTAGATGTTGATTTTTTTTATAAACCTGGTCAAACTTCAAAATGTTTCACTTAATACGAACCTAATATACGAAGTAAAAAGAAACTGATAGAGTATTATCTTGAGTAATCTTGCTTAAATTAGGACACTTAATCCTGTTATAATGAACAAAAGCCCGTCAATAACGTAAAATCACCAAAAAAGTACATTTCAACACCATTTTTTTATTGTTTTCACAAATATTTCAAACATTTATACACCAATTTCATACGTGATACAAATGTATTTGAGAGTAGTTACAAGTACATTCCAGATCAATGACAACTGGGTTTCAATAGTTCATAGGTTCAAAATTTAAACTTCCAGAGGCATTTCGATTGAAACTTCAAACATATTTCCATATACATTTCGAGAACAATAGTAGACATATTTTAGAATATTTCAAAAATATTTTACTTAACCTTCTCACAAACACACAAACATTTCTGTTAAAATTCAAGACATTTCACACAATTTCCAGTTGCATTCTATAGGTTTCAGTAAGTTTTCAGCACAAATTTTCGATCGGTTTTTAGAGGTTTTTCCATCAATTTTAGAAAGTAGTCATGCTGCAATGCAGTTTAGCTATGGATTTCAGAAAATTTCAAAGTGAACCATACCTTGTTGGGGAACGTAGCAGAAATTCAAAATTTTCCTACGAATCACCAAGATCTATCTATGGAGAAACCAGCAACGAGGGGAAGGAGAGTGCATCTACATACCCTTGTAGATCGCTAAGCGGAAGCGTTCAAGAGAACGGGGTTGAAGGAGTCGTACTCGTCGTGATCCAAATCACCGGAGATCCTAGTGCCGAACGGACGACACCTCCGCGTTCAACACACGTACAGCCCGGTGACGTCTCCCACGCCTTGATCCAGCAAGGAGAGAGGGAGAGGTTGAGGAAGACTCCGTCCAGCAGCAGCACAACGGCGTGGTGGTGGTGGAGGAGCATGGCAATCCTGCAGGGCTTCGCCAAGCACCGCGGGAGAGGAGAAGGGAGAGAGGTAGGGCTGCGCCAAGGAGAGGTCAAAACTCATGTGTTGGCAGCCCCAAAACCCTCAAGAATATACAGGGGAGAGGGAGGGGGGTGCGCCCCCTCTAGGGTTTCCACCCCAAGGGGTGCGGCAGCCCCAATCCCATCTAAGAGTGGCGGCCAAGGGGGGAGAGGGAGGGAACTTGCCCCCCAAGTTAGGTGGAAGCACCCCCTCCCCAAACCCTAGGCGCCTTGGGCCCTTGTGGGGGGGGGGCGCACCAGCCCACCTGGGGCTGGTCCCCTCCCACACTTGGCCCATGCAGCCCTCTGGGGCCGGTGGCCCCACTTGGTGGACCCCCTGGACCCTCCCGGTGGTCCCGGTACGTTACCGGAAAAACCCGAAACTTTTCCAGTGACCAAAAAGGATTTCCCGTATATAAATCTTTACCTCCGGACCATTCCGGAACTCCTCGTGGCGTCCGGGATCTTATCCGGGACTCCGAACAACATTCAGTAACCACATACAAACTTCCTTTATAACCCTAGCGTCATCGAACCTTAAGTGTGTAGACCTTACGGGTTCGGGAACCATGCAGACATGACCGAGACGTTCTCCGGTCAATAACCAACAGCGGGATCTGGATACCCATGTTGGCTCCCACATGTTCCACGATGATCTCATCAGATGAACCACGATGTCGAGGATTCAATCAATCCCGTATACAATTCCCTTTGTCTAGCGGTATTGTACTTGCCCAAGATTCGATCGTCGGTATGCCGATACCTTGTTCAATCTCGTTACCGGCAAGTCTCTTTACTCGTTCCGTAACACATCATCCCGTGATCAACCCCTTGGTCACATTGTGCACATTATGATGATGTCCTACCGAGTGGGCCCAGAGATACCTCTCCGTTAACTGGAGTGACAAATCCCAGTCTCGATTCGTGCCAACCCAACAGACACTTTCGGAGATACCTGTAGTGCACCTTTATATCCACCCAGTTACGTTGTGACGTTTGGTACACCCAAAGCATTCCTACGGTATCTGGGAGTTGCACAATCTCATGGTCTAAGGAAATGATACTTGACATTAGAAAAGCTTTAGCATACGAACTACGATCTTTGTGCTAGGCTTAGGATTGGGTCTTGTCCATCACATCATTCTCCTAATGATGTGATCCCGTTATCAACGACATCCAATGTCCATGGTCAGGAAACCGTAACCATCTATTGATCAACGATCTAGTCAACTAGAGGCTTACTAGGGACATGGTGTTGTCTATGTACCCACACATGTATCTGAGTTTCCTATCAATACAATTATAGCATGGATAATAAACGATTATCATGAACAAGGAAATATAATAATAATAACTAATTTATTATTGCCTCTAGGGCATATTTCCAACAGTCTCCCACTTGCACTAGAGTCAATAATCTAGGTCACATCGCTATGTGATTAACACTGACAGGTCACATCGCCATGTGACCAACATCCAAAGAGTTTACTAGTGTCACTAAACTAGTTCACATCACCATGTGATTAAGACTCAATGAGTTCTGGGGTTTGATCATGTTTTCCTTGTGAGAGAAGTTTTAGTCAACGGGTCTGCAGTATTCAGATCCGTATGTACTTTGCAATTCTCTATGTCATATTGTAAATGCTGCTTCCACGCTCCACTTGAAGCTATTCCAAATGGTTGCTCCACTATACGTATCCGGTTTTCTACTCAGAGTCACTCGGATAGGTGTTAAGGCTTGCATCGACGTAACCCTTTACACCGAACTCTTTATCACCTCCATAATCGAGAAACATGTCCTTATTTACTCCAAGGACAATTTTGACCGCTATCCAATGATCCATTCCTGGATCATTCTTGTACCCCTTGACTGACTCATGGCAAGGCACACTTCCGGTGTGGTACACAACATAGCATACTATAGAGCCTACGTCCAAAGCATAGGGGACGAACTTCGTCCTTTCTCTCTGTTGTGCCGTGGTCGAGCTTTAAGTCTTAACTTCATACCTTACATCTCAGGCAAGAACTCCTTCTTTGACTGATCCATCTTGAACACCTTCAAGATCATGTCAAGGTATATGCTCATTTGAAAGTACCATTAAGCGGTTTTTGATCTATCCTCATAGATCTTGATGCTTAATGTTCAAGTAGTTAAATTCAGGTTTTCCATTGAAAAACACTTTTTAAACAACCCTATATGCTTTACAGAAAATTCTACATCATTTCTGATCCAGAATATGTCAACAAAATATACTCATCAGAAATTCTATAGTGCTCCCACTCACTTCTTTGGAAATACAAGTTTCTCATAAACTTTGTATAAACCCAAAATCTTTGATCATCTTATCAAAGTACATATTCCAACTCCGAGATGCTTACTCCAGTCCATGGAAGGATCGCTGGAGCTAGCATACCTTTTAGCATCCTTAGGATCGACAAAACCTTTCTGATTGTATCACATACAACCTTTCCTTACGAAAACTGGTAAGGAAACTCATTTTGACATCCGTCTGTCAGATTTCATAAATGCAGCTAATGCTAACATGATTCCGACGGACTTAAGCATCGCTACGGATGAGAAAATCTCATTGTAGTCAACTCCTTGAACTTGTGAAAAACTCTTCGCCACAAGTCGAGCTTCATAGACGGTGACATTACCGTCCACGTCAGTCTTCTTCTTAAAGATCCATTTATTTCAATGGCTTGCCGATCATTGGGCAAGTCCACCAAAGTCCATGCTTTGTTCTGATACATGGATCCTATCTCGGATTTCATGGCTCCTAACCATTTGTCAGAATTTGGGCCCACCATCGCTTCTCCATAGCTCGTAGGTTCATTGTTGTCTAGCAACATGACCTTCAAGACAGGATCACCGTACCACTCCGAAGCAGTACGCGTCCTTGTCGTCCTACGAGGTTCGGTAGTGACTTGATCCGAAGCTTCATGATCAATATCATAAGCTTCCACTTCAATTGGTGTAGGTGCCACGGGAACAACTTCCTGTGCCCTGCTACACACTGGTTGAAGTGATGGTTCAATAACCTCATCAAGTCTCCACTATCCTCCCACTCAATTCTCGAGACAAACCTTTCCTCGAGAAAGGACCCGATTCAAGAAACAATCCCTATTGCTTTCGGATCTGAATTAGGAGGTATACCCAACTGTTTTGGGTGTCCTATGAAGATGCATTTTATCCGCTTTGGGTTCGAGCTTATCAACCTGAAACTTTTTCACATAAGCGTCGCAGCCCCAAACCTTTAAGAAACGACAACTTAGGTTTCTCCAAACCACAGTTCAAACGGTGTCGTCTCAATGGAATTACGTGGTGCCCTATTTAAAGTGAGTGTGGTTGTCTCTAATGCCTAACCCATGAACGATAGTGGTAATTCGATAAGAGACATCATGGTACGCACCATATCCAATAGGGTGCAACTATGATGTTCGGACACACCATCACACTATGGTGTTCCAGGCGGTATTGGTTGTGAAACAATTTCCACAATGTCTTAATTGCGTGCCAAAGCTTGTAACTCAGATACTCATCTCTATGATCATATCATAGACATTTTATCCTCTTGTCACAATGATCTTCAACTTCACTCTGAAATTACTTGAACCATTCAATAATTCAGACTTGTGTTTCATCAAGTAAATATACTTAGTATCTACTCAAATCATCCGTGAAGTAAGAACATAATGATATCCACTGCGTGCCTTAGCACTTATTGGACTGCACATATCAAAATGTATTACTTCCAACAAGTTGCTATCTTGTTTCATCTTACTGAAAACGAGGCTTTTCAGTCATATTGCCCATGTGGTATGATTTGCATATCTCAAGTGATTTAAAATCAAGTGAGTCCAAACGATCCATCTGCATGGAGTTTCTTCATGCGTATACACCAATAGACATGGTTCGCATGTCTCAAACTTTTCAAAAACGAGTGAGTCTAAAGATCCATCAACATGGAGCTTCTTCATGCGTTTTATACCAATATGACTTACATGGCAGTGCCACAAGTAAGTGGTACTATCATTACTATCTTATATCTTTTGGCATGAAAATGTGTATCACTACGATCGAGATTCAATAAACCATTCCTTTAGGTGCAAGACCATTGAAGGTATTATTCAAATAAATAGAGTAACCATTATTCTCCTTAAATGAATAACCATATTGTGATAGACATAATCCAATCATGTCTATGCTCAACGCAAACACCAAAAGACAATTATTCCGGTTTAATACTAATCTTGATGGTAGAGGGAGCGTGCAATGTTTGATCACATCAAACTTGGAAACAGTTCCAACACATATCGTCATCTCACCTTTAGCTAGTCTCCGTTTATTCCATAGCCTTTTATTTCGAGTTACTAACACTTAGCAACCGAACCGGTATCTTAATACCCTGGTGCTACTAGGAGTACTAGTAAAGTACATATTAACATAATGTATATCCAGTATACTGTTGGGAACGTAGTAATTTCAAAAAATTTCCTACGTACATGCAATATCATGGTGATGACATAGCAACGAGAGGGGAGAGAGTTGTCCACGTACCCTCGTAGACCGTAAGCGGAAGCGTTATCACAACGCGGTTGATGTAGTCGTACGTCTTCACGATCCGACCGATCCAAGCACCGAACGTACGGCACCTCCGAGTTCAGCACACGTTCAACTCGATGACGATCCCCGGGCTCCGATCCAGCAAAGCTTCGGGGATGAGTTCCGTCAGCATGACAGCGTGGTGACGATGATGATGTTCTACCGGCGCAGGGCTTCGCCTAAACTCCGCGACGATATGACCGAGGTGGAATATGGTGGAGGGGGGCACCACACATGGCTAAGGAACGATCCGTAGATCAACTTGTGTGTCATGGGGTGCCCCCCTGCCCCTGTATATAAAGGAGCCAAGGGGGAGGGGGTGGCCGGCCAAGGAGGGCGCGCCAAGGGGAGTCCTACTCCCACCGGGAGTAGGACTCCTTCTTTCCTAGTCCAACTAGGAGAAGGGGGAAAGGAGGGGAGTGGAGAAGGAAGGGAGAGGGGGGCCGCGCCCCAAACCCTTTGTCCAATTCGGACAGGGCTTGGGAGGGGCGCGCGCCACCTCCTGGCTCCTTCCCACTAAGGCCCATCAAGGCCCAATACTCTTCCCTGTATTCCCGTAACTCCCCGGTACTCCGAAAAATACCCGAATCACTCAGAACCTTTCCGAACTCCGAATATAGTCATCCAATATATCGATCTTTACATCTCGACCATTTCGAGACTCCTCGTCATGTCCCTGATCTCATCCGGGACTCCGAACTCCTTCGGTACATCAAAACTCATAAACTCATAATATAACTGTCATCGAAACCTTAAGCGTGCGGACCCTACGGCTTCGAGAACAATGTAGACATGACCTAGAACTATTCTCTGTCAATAACCAATAGCGGAACCTGGATGCTCATATTGGCTCCCACATATTCTACGAAGATCTTTATCGGTCAAACCGCATAACAACATACGTTGTTCTCTTTGTCATCGGTATGTTACTTGCACGAGATTCGATTGTCGGTATCTCAATACCTAGTTCAATCTCGTTACTGGCAAGTCTCTTTACTCGTTCCGTAATACATCATCTCACAACTAACTCATTAATTGCAATGCTTGCAAGGCTTATGTGATGTGTATTACCGAGAGGGCCCAGAGATACCTCTCCGACAATCGGAGTAACAAATCCTAATCTCGAAATATGCCAACCCAACATGTACCTTTGGAGACACCTGTAGAGCACCTTTATAATCACCCAGTTACGTTGTGACGTTTGGTGGCACACAAAGTGTTCCTCCGGCAAACGGGAGTTGCATAATCTCATAGTCATAGGAACATGTATAAGTCATGAAGAAAGCAATAGCAGAATACTTAAACGATCAAGTGCTAAGCTAACAGAATGGGTCAAGTCAATCATGTCATTCTCCTAATGATGTGATCCCGTTAATCAAATGACAACTCATGTCTATGGTTAGGAAACATAACCATCTTCGATTAACGAGCTAGTCAAGTAGAGGCATACTAGTGACACTCTGTTTGTCTATGTATTCACACATGTATTATGTTTCCGGTTAATACAATTATAGCATGAATAATAACCATTTATCATGATATAAGGAAATAAATAATAACTTTATTATTGCCTCTAGGGCATATTTCCTTCATATACTTCTATCGACCTTGCCAGCCTTCTCATCTACCAAGTATCTAGGGTAATTCCGCTCTAGTGACTGTTCCTCTTACAATAGAAGCACTTAGTTTCGGGTTTGGGTTCAACCTTGGGTTTCTTCACGAGAGCAGCAGCTGATTTGCCGTTTCGTGATGTATCCCTTCTTGCCCTTGCCCTTCTTGAAACTAGTGGTTTCACCAACCATCAACAATTGATGCTCCTTCTTGATTTCTAATTTCGCGGTGTCAAAACATCGCGAATACCTCAAGGATCATCATATCTATCCCTGATATGTTATAGTTCATCATGAAGCTCTAGCAGCTTGGTGGCAATGACTTTGGAGAAACATCACTATCTCTGGAAGATCAACTCCCACTCGATTCAAGTGATTGTCGCACTCAGACAATCTGAGCACAAGCTCAACGATTGAGCTTTTCTCCCTTAGTTTGCAGGATAAGAAAATCATCGGAGGTCTCATACCTCTTGACGTGGGCACGAGCCTGAAATTCCAATTTCAGCCCTCGAAACATCTCATATGTTCCACGACGTTTCAAAAACGTCTTTGGTGCCTCAACTCTAAACCGTTTAACTGAACTATCACGTAGTTATCAAAACATGTATGTCCGATGTTCGCAACATCCACAAACGACGTTTGGGGTTCAGCACACTGAGTGGTGCATTAAGGACATAAACTTTCTATTGTCCGCATAATCGCTACTGTCAACTTTCAACTATATTTTCTCTAGGAACATATCTAAACAGTGGAACTAAAGCGCGAGCTTACGACATAATTTGCAAAGATCTTTTGACTATGTTCAGGATAATTAAGTTCATCTCATGAACTCCCACTCAGATAGACATCCCTCTAGTCATCTAAGTGATTACATGATCCGAGTCAACTAGGTCGTGTCCGATCATCACGTGAGACGGACTAGTCATCATCGGTGAACATCTTCATGTTGATCGTATCTACTATACGACTCATGCTCGACCTTTCGGTCTCTTGTGTTCCGAGGCCATGTCTGTACATGCTAGGCTCGTCAAGTTAACCTAAGTGTTTCGCGTGTGTAAATCTGGCTTACACCCGTTGTATGTGAATGTAAGAATCTATCACACCCGATCATCACGTGGTGCTTCGAAACGACGAACTTTCACAACGGTGCACAGTTAGGGGGAACACTTTCTTGAAATTTTAATGAGGGATCATCTTATTTACTACCGTCGTTCTAAGCAAATAAGATGCATAAACATGATAAACATCACATGCAATCAAAAAGTGACATGATATGGCCAATATCATTTTTCTCCTTTTGATCTCCATCTTCGGGGCTCCATGATCATCATCGTCACCGGCATGACACCATGATCTCCATCATCATGATCTCCATCATCGTGTCTTCATGAAGTTGTCTCGCCAACTATTACTTCTAATACTATGGCTACCGGTTAGCAATAAAGTAAAGTAATTACATGGCGTTGTTCAATGACACACAGGTCATACAATAAATAAAGACAACTCCTATGGCTCCTGCCGGTTGTCATACTCATCGACATGCAAGTCGTGATTCCTATTACAAGAACATAATCAATCTCATACATCACATATCATTCATCACATTCTTGTTGGCCATATCACATCACATAGCATACCCTGCAAAAACAAGTTAGACGTCCTCTAATTGTTGTTTGCATGTTTTACGTGGCTGCTATGGGTTTCTAGCAAGAACGTTTCTTACCTACGCAAAACCACAACGTGATATGCCAATTTGCTATTTACCCTTCATAAGGACCCTTTTCATCGAATCCGTTCCGACTAAAGTGGGAGAGACTGGCACCCGCTAGCCACCTTATGCACCAAGTGCATGTCAGTCGGTGGAACCTGTCTCACGTAAGTGTACGTGTAAGGTCGGTCCGGGCCGCTTCATCCCACAATACCGCCGAAACAAGATTGGACTAGTAACGGTAAGCATATTGAACAACATCAACGCCCACAACTACTTTGTGTTCTACTCGTGCAAAGAATCTACGCAATAGACCTAGCTCATGATGCCACTATTGGGGAACGTAGCAGAAATTCAAAATTTTCCTACGAATCACCAAGATCTATCTATGGAGAAACCAACAACGAGGGGAAGGAGAGTGCATCTACATACCCTTGTAGATCTCTAAGCAGAAGTGTTCAAGAGAACGGGGTTGAAGGAGTCGTACTTGTCGTGATCCAAATCACCGGAGATCCTAGTGCCGAACGGACGACACCTCCGCGTTCAACACAGGTACAGCCCGGTGACGTCTCCCACGCCTTGATCCAGCAAGGAGAGAGGGAGAGGTTGAGGAAGACTCCGTCCAGCAGCAGCACAACGGCATGGTGGTGGTGGAGGAGCGTGGCAATCCTGCAGGGCTTCGCCAAGCACCGCAGGAGAGGAGAAGGGAGAGAGGTAGGGCTGCGCCAAGGAGAGGTCAAAACTCATGTGTTGGCAGCGCCAAAACCCTCAAGTATATATAGGGGAGAGGGAGGGGGTGCGCCCCCTCTAGGGTTTCCACCCCAAGGGGTGTGGCAGCCCCAATCCCATCTAAGGGTGGCGGCCAAGGGGGGAGAGGGGGGAAACTTGCCCCCCAAGTTAG
The DNA here is from genome assembly GCF_018294505.1 of Triticum aestivum. Classification (NCBI taxonomy): domain Eukaryota; kingdom Viridiplantae; phylum Streptophyta; class Magnoliopsida; order Poales; family Poaceae; genus Triticum; species Triticum aestivum. The sequence goes on from NC_057807.1 coordinate 400,982,748, forward strand.
GTGGAAGCACCCCCTCCCCAAACCCTAGGCGCCTTGGGCCCTTGTGGGGGGGCGCACCAGCCCACCTGGGGCTGGTCCCCTCCCACACTTAGCCCATGCAGCCCTCCGGGGCCGGTGGCCCCACTTGGTGGACCCCCGGGACCATCCCGGTGGTCCCGGTACGTTACCGGACAAACCCGAAACTTTTTCGGTGACCAAAACATGACTTCCCATATATAAATCTTTACCTTCGGACCATTCCGGAACTCCTCGTGACATCCGGGATCTCATCCGGGACTCTGAACAACATTCGGTAACCACATACAAACTTCCTTTATAACCCTAGCGTCATCGAACCTTAAGTGTGTAGACCTTACGGGTTTGGGAACCATGCAGACATGACCGAGACGTTCTCCGGTCAATAACCAACAGCGGGATCTGGATACCCATGTTGGCTCCCACATGTTCCACGATGATCTCATCAGATGAACCACGATGTCGAGGATTCAATCAATCCCGTATACAATTCCCTTTGTCTAGCGGTATTGTACTTGCCCAAGATTCGATCGTCGGTATGCCGATACCTTGTTCAATCTCGTTACCGGCAAGTCTCTTTACTCGTTCCGTAACACATCACCCCGTGATCAACCCCTTGGTCACATTGTGCACATTATGATGATGTCCTACCGAGTGGGCCCAGAGATACCTCTCCGTTAACTGGAGTGACAAATCCCAGTCTCGATTCGTGCCAACCCAACAGACACTTTCGGAGATACCTGTAGTGCACCTTTATAGCCACCCAGTTACGTTGTGACGTTTGGTACACCCAAAGCATTCCTACGGTATCTAGGAGTTGCACAATCTCATGGTCTAAGGAAATGATACTTGACATTAGAAAAGCTTTAGCATACGAACTACGATCTTTGTGCTAGGCTTAGGATTGGGTCTTGTCCATCACATCATTCTCCTAATGATGTGATCCCGTTATCAATGACATCCAATGTCCATGGTCAGGAAACCGTAACCATCTATTGATCAACGAGCTAGTCAACTAGAGGCTTACTAGGGACATGGTGTTGTCTATGTACCCACACATGTATCTGAGTTTCCTATCAATACAATTATAGCATGGATAATAAACGATTATCATGAACAAGGAAATGTAATAATAATAACTAATTTATTATTGCCTCTAGGGCATATTTCCAACATACCTCTCATATGAAATCAGGATATAAACTGAGCTGAGGAAAATGCAACATAATCCCAACTTCACGTATACTAATCTTCATAAGAAGTCTACTAAGGTTCTCTCTGCTGAGGCTACATCCCTAGCTGAAGGCCTAAAGCATGCTAATACCGTGGGAAGTAATTCTATTTTGGTACAGTGATAGCTTGATCTTGGTAGAGGCTCTCCAAAATAATTCTGGACACTCAAGTGTGGCAGCTCCAATTCTTGAAGAGTGTCGGTTACTGTTAATTAACTTCGGGAAGGTTGTGATAGAGCATTGTCATCGCGATTGTAATAAAGTAGCTCATGTGCTAGCACAGAATGGTCATGTTGATCCACCGAGTTTGTGGTTGCATGCACGTCCAACTTTTATCCCCCCCCCAAAGTGCCAATGATATTTGTCTCTTGAGAGGTTAGGAACAAGTGAAATATACACAAGTTTATAAGAATAGCATCACCATTTAAGGGTGAAGTCCAAACGTGTGTGATGTAGCTAGGTGCAAAATATTTGAGAGTACTCATTCTCCAGAAAAGTAGCCTTTTTCGCTTGGATCAGAACGCCAAACAATTTTTCAACATGTGCCTTGAAGCTTGAATTTAATACGTGGTGTCCACAACGATATAAAATGCAAGTCAACTAAATGTAGAATAAGAGTTCCTAATTTGAAATGGTTGGATCGGAATTTCAATGATATGTCCATGACTAAGGCATGCACATTTGATTCAATAGAGAGAAAACACATCCACCACTTAACACAAAATCATCTATCACTACAGGAATCAGGAACTTTGCTGTCAGCCATGGCTGATGGCAAAGGCATGCCCAGCGAGGATGAAGTTATGCTTGTCAACAAAGGTGGTGCAGAGTCTTTCACAACTCTACCTTTGATGAAGTTATGCTTGTCTTTCCTGAATTTATGGCGAGGATGCAGGAACGGTCTATGCATGTGAAAGCAAGAAAACTTGCGATCGGCCTCAAGCCAACAAAACTGAAGAGCTCCCTTGCATGTCGGGCACGGGAACCTTCCATGCACACACCAGCCAACGAATAGTGCATATGCCGGCAAGTCATGCATCGAGTACATGTACCAGACACGCATTATGAAGTTCTTTTTGCTAAAGTCGTCGTATGTCTTGAACCCAATATCCCAGGCTTCTTGCAATTCGTCCTTCAGCGGCTGCATGTACACATTCATATTCTTCCCTAGATAATTGGGCCCTGGAATTATCAACGTCAGGAAAATGTTCTTTCTTTGCATAATCTGTCCGATGGGAGATTAAGTGGAATGACAAATACAGGCCAACAACTGTATTGGGTCGTCGTCAGACCAAACACACTGAACCCATCTGTGCTGATGGCGACTCAAGTATGCCTCAGATCTGTTGCTTTATAGTCATGTAATGCATCGATGCGCTTCCACGCTTCATCGTCCGATGTGTGCACCATCACCAGCTTCCCATCTGCATCTAGTTGGGTTCTTTTGCCCGTTTTGTGCCATTTCATTTGTCTTGCTATCTCTTCGACCATGAAAAGATGTTGAAGTCTTGGTACGATTGGCATATACCGTTGTCTTCTCACCCATACCGCGTCTTCTCACCCATACCGTTGTCTACCACAACATACCTGGATGACTTGCAAATGAGTCAATAGTTCAAGTCTGTATACTGAAACCTAAATAAGGCACATCCATTCTCATAGGCATGTATCTTCTCATAGGGCATCTTAAGAGCATGGAGGATTTTGTCTAACTGGTACAGGTTTGCATGTAGTACATGGCCTTTGGGTAGAAAACGTCCAAATTTTGTCATCATCGCGTCATAGCATTCTCTGCCCAAGTTGAATTGAGATGGCATCCAGCTGATAAAGCTTAGTGTGCTCGTGGAGAGGACGAAGACTCCAACATTTCATTGAAGGCCTTTGTAGATTCGTCCATCTCATCGTCCGAGTCCCGAGCATCATCAAAGTCTTGCACCATGTCTTGTATCCCGGTACCATGCTCATCGGTGCGACGACAAAGCACCTCAGCTCTGGCGTGTTGTCTAGACTCGCCATGAAATGTCCACACTGTATAATCTGGCGTAAACCCCCTCTTCAGCAAGTGTTTTCCCATTTCATCCTCTGTCCTCTTGTGCCAATTGTTGCACCCGGCACAGGGGTACCAGGTTGTCCTCTGGCCATTTGCAAATGCGGCTCTCAGAAACCCCTTGGTTTTTGTTAACCATTCGATGGTCATTTCTTTCTGACTAGTGTGACCGGTGTACATCCACACACGATCACTCATCTTTCCTAGCTACTGGACACATAAGAAGTATATATATATATATTAATCAGCATGTATATATTCATCAGTTAATGGAGTTTGTCACTTTTATTACGTCCATGCAACCTAGATGCTAATCGTTAAAGATAGGTCCTAATCCCACCCGGGTATGTGTAGATTGGGTTTGTTTTCCCATGCTCTGCTCCGGATCCGAAACAAAATTTCGGCAGCAGCTCCCCACTGTTCTCCTGATACACCTCTCAGCAATAAGTAGAGAGGATGTGTACCCGGAGAACAACAGGGAGGCACTGACGAAATTCTGCATCAGATCTAGAGCAGAGTATATGGGAAAACGAACCCAATCTACACATACTCGGGTTGTCCATGGATAATGTTGGACAATTCGAAAGAATCACGGTTATAAATATGCAAGTGCATGCATATTTATATATGTAACCCTTTTGAACGGGAGACACATAGTGGTCACGCATACTGATGATTGAAGACACCTATAGCTAGCAAGTTTCATCAGCACAAAGACCAGAATAGAGCAAATCAAGGGGGGAGGAGGAGATGTCATTTGTGCTCACCCACGAACGCAGGGGCGGAGCTCGTCGAACACTAGACCCGTGTAGCAACGAAAAAACTGCACATTTAAATCGAAAGATGAGTTTCATAGCAATATTTTTTTCCATCAACCTAACTAAATATTTACAACAGGACGAGCGGGTTAGGGGGTTCCTTGGCGTCGATGGAACCCTAAATAGCAAGTATCATCGGTGCGAGATACATGTGGCGCTCGACGTTGAACACTAGATCCACGTCCCACAAGTGACGCCAGTGCCCGGCGTCCCGCAACAATAGTTCTGGTGGCTGATGACGGTCAAACACCTTGGCAAATTTGTCTGGCAGCCTTTGCAATGAGGATTAAAGCCAAGTTTTGAAAGTTCAAACAACCTAACCAACTTGAGTCAGTTTGGGTGTTTCAGGTTTCAACTCTAGGCTTTTAATCGTCATCGCAGAGGCTGCTAGACAAATTCACAATGGTGTTCGCTGCCATCGACGCCAAGAGCTGTTGTTGCGGGACACAGGATGTCGTTTTCACTTGTGGGGCATGGATGTAGTGTTTGACATCGATGGCCACATGTATCTCGCATAGACAATACTTGCTATTTAGGGTTCCATCGACACCGAGGAACCCCCTAACCCCTCGGCGACCGGCGACCCCCCAACCCATTGGCTCCACCATCTATCCCCTCGGTGACCAGCGACCCCTCGACCCATCGGCTTCTTCTTCTTCCTCTTCCTCAATTTTACTTCTTTTCATTCATCTTTAAACTAAACGAAACCTAAACTAAACTATAAACTAAATGTAACCTAAAATAAACTAAATTAACCTAACCTAAACTAAACTAACCTAAACTAAACAAACATAAACTAAATCTAAAAAATAGAAAAAAAAACAACTCACCGGGAGGGGCGGGGCGGTTGGGCGAGGCGGCTGGCGCGGGGCGGCGGCGGTTCGGGCATAGGGGCGTGGCGGGGCGGCAAGCGATGGGGGTGGCTCGGGCATGACGGCGACGGCTCGGGCTCGGGGCGGCCAGGGCGGCGCGGCGGCCGGGCCGGGGCCTCGCGTCGGGAGGGGCACCGTGGCGGCGGGGCGGGTGGCGGGGGCGGCTGGGGCGGCTCGATCATGGGGCGGCGGAGCGGGTGTGGTGAGGGAAGGGAGAAAAAGGGGTGGGGCTGGCCGCTTTTTAGGTATTAGGTCCTAGCTCTTTGCCGTCTGCTAGAAGACGACAAAGAGCCTAGCTAACAAACATTAGTATGGCCCCTTTCTTTGCCGTCCGCTAGCGGACGGCAACAAATCTTTGCCGTCTACTAGCGGACGGCAAAGAAAGTGGCCGTTAGGTGGTTCTCACTAATGGGCCTCCCTCCCTCTTTGCCGTCCGCTAGCGGACGACAAACTTCTATGTCGTCAGCCAGCGGACGACAAAGGAGTGGCTGACGGCAAACACGCACTTTGCCCTCAGGTCTTTCTTTGTCGTCAGGTTCCCGTTAGCTGATAGCAAAGAGCTAGCTGACGGCAAAGATCCTGATTCCAGTAGTGTATTCATAAATAACTACCAATATCTCCTTTTTAGTTTATTAGGCATGCGTGTATCCCTAGATTAACAATTTAACTAATATAATAAAGTAATATATCCAAAATTTATACCACTAGAAAATATACCATTTGAAGTTCCTAATGATATATTTTTGCGATATATAAAACTATACTACATTGTTCAAATTGTTAATCTAGGGATATATGTAGGCCCAATAAAATAGGAAGATGTCGGTGTACAAAAGTAGGGGTTCTCCCTTTGACCCCTTTACTTGTGCACGGGCAGTCAGAGCCTCCCACCACGGCCGCGCACAGACATGGCAGGAAGGGGAAGCCGGAGAGAAGCCGAGGCCACAAGGCGAACGAAGCAACAACAAGGACCAAGACCACAAAGATCGGATGGGCGTAGCAGGTTCCCCCAGCAAGGACCCTTGCCGGGGCAGCCTCAGCAACCCCGGCGAGACCCTTGCCGGGCAGCTCGCCCGCACCAGCCAAAGTGAGCCACCCTTGAGCCCACCAACGTTCGACAGACACATTGGGGCGAGACTCGGGAGGCACCTCTGTGGTGGCATGCAGATCTTTGTGAAGATGAGGAAGAGACAAGACCAAATGAGGATAGGAGGGCAACCATCCTCACTGAAGAAACCCACGAGGCCCCCAGCAAGGCCCCTTGCCGGGGAAACCAGCGCGCCACGGCAAGACCCTTGCCGGGCCACCCGACGAGGCCCTCGCCAAGCGCGCCGTCAGGGCCACCGCCAGGCCCGCGCCAACCATGTCTTCACCGCCGTTCGCATGCAGCTGCCAACTCAACCAGCTGGGCAGGCACCTGCGTGGCAGCATGCAATCCTTCATGGAGGCTCCACCACCGCGCCACCTCAGTTGCCTGCCTACGTACATGGCGCCGCACGCATCGCTGGCCAGGGCGCGTGTCGAAGCGAGGGGGAGCGGTGATGGACGGGACAAGCACCGCCCCCGTCCCCGATAAAGTAGAGGGACACCTAAGCCTCGCATTTAAGGCACCTTGTCCTGTAATACAGGCGATAAGCTCGTGCTACTGTATCACTTTCCACCTCCTGTGTGCCACTGTGGCAGCCCCTTTCACCTATAAAAGGAGGCCCATGGCACACAGAGAAATGATTCGGCTTTTTGAACCCCTGAGTACCCCGAGCTAGTTCGTGAGCTCAAAAACACTAATACATCCACCAAAGCAGGATCATAGGGTTTTACGCATCTTTGCGGACCGAACCTGGGTAATCCCCCTTGTGTCACCTGTTAGTCCCGCTCTTCTCACGATCCCTGCGCCCCGCAACCGTAGAAGGGATTCCAGTGATCCCATAGGTGTCGTTTCCCACCGACATCTTTGGAGCGCCAAGTAGGGGGCGCTATTGTGAGAATCTGGTCCAGCAGTTGGACTAGTTGTTCTTCATTGCCATGGCTCCTAAGAAGAAGGCGACCACGGCGATCGGTTCGTCCGGAACCGGGTTGGTACCGGCGCGGACCGGCAGTGGGCCGGTAGCAGAGAGGACCCGTGGCACGGCCCAAAAACATCCACGTCGCCCTGATGGTCCGGGCTCGGCGAGCGGCGTCGTTCGCGCACCGGGCAATGAGCCACCAGTCGCAGGCTCCAGAGACGGAGTCGCCCCCCCCCCCGCAGGCTTCACGGGGCCCTCCAGGGATGCCGCCGTCCCACTAGGCGGCGGCACGGCGGTCTCCAAGACACCAACACCGGCGCCATGGTGCGCTCCTCTCAGGTTTTGCGCGACGAGCGGCGTCACCTTGCCGGTGGCCCTGCGCGCCGCCCTGGGAAGAGTCCCCTGCGTCCATCACATGAAGAAGAGGGCCAGCATGTGCGTTGAGGTACTGATAGAGGTGGCGAACAGCCGCGGAGCCGCGACGCAGCTCCTTCTAACGTGGTTAAGACTCGAGGTGCATCGCGGTCCACCCAGCTATCGCCGCCACCCACGCCGGCGATAGCCCTGGCACGCGCGCAGCTGCTCCTCAATTTTCCTCCCGCCGCGGAGAAGCTTGATGAATGGAGGGCCACCGTCCGGAGCCTCGTCGGTATTGATAACCCACAAGTGTAGGGGATCGCAACAGCTTTCGAGGGTAAAGTATTCAACCCAAATTTATTGATTCGACACAAGGGGAGCCAAAAAATATTCTTGAGTATTAGCAGTTGAGTTGTCAATTCAACCACACCTGGATAACTTAGTATCTGCAACAAAGTATTTAGTAGCAAAAGTGGTATGATAATAAAGGTAACGGTAGCAAAAGTAAAGATAAATGTTTTTGGGTTTTTGTAGTAGTTGTAACAGTAGCAACGGAAAAGTAAATAAGCGAAGAACAATATGTGAAAAGCTCGTAGGCAATGGATCAGTGATGGATAATTATGCCGGATGTGATTCCCCATGTAATAGTTATAACATAGGGTGACACAGAACTAGCTCCAGTTCATCAATGTAATGTAGGCATGTATTCCGTAAATAGTCATACGTGCTTATGGAAAAGAACTTGCATGACATCTTTTGTCCTACCCTCCCGTGGAAGCGGGGTCCTAGCGGAAACTAAGGGATATTAAGGCCTCCTTTTAATAGAGAACCGGAACAAAGCATTAGCACATAGTGAATACATGAACTCCTCAAACTACGTTCATCACCGAGAAGTATCCCGATTATTGTCACTTCGGGGTTGTCGGATCATAACACATAATAGGTGACTATAGACTTGCAAGATAGGATCAAGAACACACATATATTCATGAAAACATAATAGGTTCAGATCTGAAATCATGGCACTCGGGCCCTAGTGACAAGCATTAAGCATAGCAAAGTCATAGCAACATCAATCTCAGAACATAGTGGATACTAGGGATCAAATCCTAACAAAACTAACTTGATTACATGGTAAATCTCATCCGACCCATCACCGTCCAGCAAGCCTACGATGGAATTACTCACGCACGGCGGTGAGCATCATGAAATTGGTGATGGAGGATGGTTGATGATGACGATGGTGATGAATCCCCCTCTCCGGAGCCCCGAACGGACTCCAGATCAGTCCTCCGAGAGAGATTAGGGCTTGGCGGCGGCTCCGTGTCGTAAAACGCGATGAAACTTTCTCTCTGATTTTTTCTCCCCGAACGTGAATATATGGAGTTGGAGTTGAGGTCGGTGGAGGTCCAGGGGGCCCACGAGATAGGAGGCCGCGCCCTACAGGGGGGGCGCCCCCCTGTCTCGTGGACAGGCCCTGGGGCCCCTGGCTTGATTCTTTCGCCAAAAATTCTTATTAATTCCAAAAAGTGCCTTCGTGGATTTCCAGGACATTCCGAGAACTTTTCTTTTCTACACATAAAACAACATCATGGCAGTTCTGCTGAAAACAGCGTCAGTCCGGGTTAGTTTCATTCAAATCATGCAAGTTAGAGTCCAAAACAAGGGCAAAAGTGTTTGGAAAAGTAGATACGCTGGAGACGTATCAACTCCCCCAAGCTTAAACCTTTGCTTGTCCTCAAGCAATTCAGTTGATAAACTGAAAGTGATAAAGAAAAACTTTTACAAACTCTGTTTGCTCTTGTTGTTGTAAACATGAAAAGCCAGCATTCAAGTTTCAGCAAATATTATGAACTAACCATACTCACAATAACACTTAGGTCTCACAATTACTCATATCAATAACATAATCAGCTAGCGAGCCATAATAATAAAACTCGGATGACAACACTTTCTCAAAATAATCATAACATGATATAACAAAATGGTATCTCGCTAGCCCTTTCTGAGACCGCAAAACATAAATGCAGAGCACCTTTAAAGATCAAGGACTGACTAAACATTGTAATTCATGGTAAAAGAGATCCAGTCAAGTCATACCCAATATAAACCAATAGTAATGAATGCAAATGACAGTGTGCTCTCCAGCGGGTGCTTTTAATAAGAAGGGTGATGACTCAACATAAAAGTAAATAGATAGGCCCTTCGCAGAGGGAAGCAGGGATTTGTAGAGGTGCCAGAGCTCGATTTTAAAATAGAGATTGAATAACATTTTGAGCGGCATACTTTCGCTGTCAACGCAACAACTATGAGATGGTTGTATCTTCCATACTACATGCATTATAGGCAGTTCCCAAACAGAATGGTAAAGGTTTATACTCCCCCAACCACCAACAAGCATCAATCCATGGCTTGCTCGAAACAACGAGTGCCTCCAACATACAACAGCCCTGGGGGAGTTTTGTTTAATTATTTTGATTTGCTTTGATCTTTTTGGATCATGGGACTGGGCATCCCGGTTACCGGCCCTTTCTCGTGAATGAGGAGCGGAGTCCACTCCTCTTGAGAATAACCCACCTAGCATGGAAGATATAGGCAGCCCTAGTTGTAACATGAGCTGCTCGAGCATACAAAACAGAATTTCATTTGAAGGTTTGGAGTTTGGCACATACAAATTTACTTGGAACGGCAGGTAAATACCGCATATAGGAAGGTATAGTGGACTCATATGGAACAACTTTGGGGTTTAAGGAGTTTGGATGCACAAGCAGTATTCCCGCTTAGTACAGGTGAAGGCTAGCAAAAGACTGGGAAGCGACCAACTGAGAGAGCGACAACAGTCATAAACATGCATTAAAATTAATTTCACACCGAATACAAGCATGAGTAGGATATAATCCACCATGAACATAAATATCATGAAGGCTATGTTGATTTGATTCAACTACATGCGTGAACATGTGCCAAGTCGAGTCACTCAATTCATTCAAAGGAGGATACCATCCCATCATATCACATCATAATCATTCTAATAGCATGTTGGCACGCAAGGTAAACCATTATAACTCATAGCTAATCAAGCATGGCACAAGCAACTATAATCTCTAAATGTCATTGCAAATATGTTTACTTCATAATAGCTGACTCAGGAACGATGAATCATCATATTTACAAAAACAAGAGAGGTCGAGTTCATACCAGCTTTTCTCATCCCAATAAGTCCATCATATATCGTCATTATTGCCTTTCACTTGCACGACCGAACGATGTGTATAATAATAAGAGTGCACGTGCATTGGACTAAGCTGGAATCTGCAAGCATTCAACTCAAGAGAGAAGACAAGGTAATATGGGCTCTAAGTTAAATAAACAATCATGCATATAAGAGCCACTAAGCATTTTCAATATAGTCTTCTCGACCCCCAAAGGAAAGAAAAGAAAATAAAACTATTTACACGGGAAAGCTCCCAACAAGTAAGAAGAAGAACTAGAAATCTTTTTTGGGGTTTCATTTTAATTTCTACTACAACCATGGAAATTAAACTAACTAATTTTTTTGGTTTTTCTTAAAGTTTATCAAACACACAAGAAGAAAACTAGAAAAAGAAATTTAAACTAGCATGGATAATACAATGAAAGAGTATGAGCACCGACGACTAGTGTGTGAACATGAATGTAAAGTCGGTGAGAAATACGTACTCCCCCAAGCTTAGGCTTTTGGCCTAAGTTGGTCTAGTACCAATGACCGCCTGGCTGATATCCATAAGTGAAACTGGGGTTGTACTGAGATGTAGAGGCAACAGCCTCCTGAGCAGCAGCGTGTTGGCGAGCTACCTCCATTCCCCTCTCATATTCAACTCCTTCTTCCCTGGTGACAACGTATCTTCCTTTTGCCTGATAATCAAAAAGGTAGGGGGCAGGAAGAGTAACAGGGACAACGTTGCGCTTGTCATAGATTAGTCGATAATGGAGGAATTGTTCATTCCTCTCAAGAAAATGATGATCGAACATAGCTTCTTTATCCAAATAAACAGGAGGTATAATCATATCCCCCTCTCGTGGGGCTATGTTAAGAAAATTAGCCACACGGGTTGCATAAATTCCTCCAAATAAATCTCCCCTTCTACTATTATTCTGCAACCTACGTGCAACTATTGCCCCCAAGTTATAACCTTTATAACCTGATACAGCACTCTTGAGGACACAAAGATCAGGGACACACATGTGACATGCTTCGTCCTTACCGTTAATGCATCTACCAATAAAGAGAGCAAAATAATGTATAGTAGGAAAATGAATGCTCCCTATGGTAGCTTGTGCTATGTCCCTAGATTCTCCCACAGTAATACTAGCAAGAAAATCTCTAAATTCAGATTTGCGAGGATCATTAATATTACCCCACTGCGGGAGTTTGCAAGCAGTTGTGAAATCCTCTAAATCCATGGTATAAGATGTATCATAAATATCAAACATGACACTAGGAGAATTACGCGCACAGATATATTGGAACCTCCGCACAAAGGAATCAGTCAATTGATAGTATTGAGGACACTTATCTTGTAAGAAGTCCTCCAGCTCGGCATTACGCACATACGCGTCAAATTCCTCCTTGAAGCCTGCTTCGACCATAAAATCATCGGATGGCCACTCACAAGCTCGTACATTTGCGTCCCTCGGCAATTCAACATCTTGCTCACGTATAGCAATCCTTGGCCCTTTCTTTGCCGAGGAACCACCTTGGTACATTCTTCTAAGCATATTTCTTTTTCTGAAAATTTCTGAAATTTTAGTAACTTCAAAATAAAAGTGAATAAAACTAAACAAGATTGATAGCAACTACTCCTACAAGTGCCTAGAGCCTATATCATGCATTGGAATTGCTTGGGACCTCAAAAATTTAACATGCAAGCTCAAGAACATGGTCACCTATGCAGCAAAAATTTGCAATGAATAAAGCACTAGAACAAAAACTAATTGGACCAATGGAGGAGTCACATACGAAGCAACAATCTCCCAAAGCAGTTTTGTGAATGGAGCTTTGAGCAAGGAGATCGAAAATCGCAGCAAAACGAGCTAGAACTCGTGCTTGAGCTGGATGGGGATTTTTTGGGTAGAAGATGAAGTGTGTGGGTGCTGGCATAAGTGGAGGGGGCCACCAGGGGCCCACGAGACAGGGGGCGCGCCCTATAGGGGGGGGGGCTCCTCTCTCGTGGCCTGGTGCTTGCCCCTCCTGCAGTGTTTTCAGTGCCTAAAATCCTCAAATATTCCAGAAAAATCATACTAAATTTGCAGGGCATTTGGAGCACTTTTATTTTCGGACTATTTTTTAATGCACGGATAATTCAGAAAACAGACGGATAATACTATTTTTGCTTTATTTATTCTAAATAACAGAAAGTAAAAAGAGGGTACAGAAGGTTGTGCCTTCTAGTTTCATCCATCTCGTGATCATCAAAATGAATCCACTAACAAGGTTGATCAAGTCTTGTTAACAAACTCATTCCGAATAACACGGAACCGGAGAAATTTCGAATAACACTAAGTTACCTCAACGGGGATATGAAAATCCCCAACAATAAGAATATCATACTTTTTCTTGACAGTAGGGAGAGGAAATTCAAAACCTCCAAAATAATAGTTGGAACTTTTCAATAGAATTGATGCTATGAACTTGAGATTGTTTCCTCGGAAAGTGTACCGTATGCTCATTACCATTAACATGAAAAGTGACATTGCCTTTGTTGCAATCAATAACAGCCCCTGCAGTATTAAGAAAAGGTCTACCAAGGATAATAGACATACTATCGTCCTCGGGAATATCAAGAATAACAAAGTCCGTTAAGATAGTGACATTTGCAACCACAACAGGCACATCCTCACAAATACCGACAGGTATAGCAGTTGATTTATCAGCCATTTGCAAAGATATTTCAGTAGGTGTCAACTTATTCAATTCAAGTCTACGATATAAAGAGAGAGGCATAACACTAACACCGGCTCCAAGATCACATAAAGCAGTTCTAACATAATTTCTTTTAATGGAGCATGGTATAGTTGGTACACCCGGATCTCCAAGTTTCTTTGGTATTCCACCCTTAAAAGTGTAATTAGCAAGCATGGTGGAAATTTCAGCTTCCGGTATCTTTCTTTTATTTGTGATGATATCCTTCATATACTTAGCATAAGGATTTACTTTCAGCATATCAGTTAAGCGCATACGTAAGAAAATAGGTCTAATCATTTCAGCAAAGCGCTCAAAATCCTCATCATCCTTTGACTTGGATGGTTTAGGAGGAAAGGGCATGGGTTTCTGAACCCATGGTTCTCTTTCTTTACCGTGCTTCCTAGCAACAAAATCTCTCTTATCATAACGTTGATTCTTTGATTGTGGGTTATCAAGATCAACAGCAGGTTCAATCTCTACATCATTGTTTTTGCTAGGTTGAGCATCAACATGAACATTATCATTAACATTATCACTAGGTTCATGTTCATCACCTGATTGTGTTTCAGCATCAGAAATATCATTGGGATTCTCAGGTGTGTCTACAGTAGGTTCACTAGAAGCATGCAAAGTCCTATCGTTTTTCTTTTTCTTCTTTTTAGAAGAACTAGGTGCCTCTAAATTATTTCTCTGAGAATCTTGCTCGATTCTCTTAGGGTGGCCTTCAGGATACAAAGGTTCCTGAGTCATTCTACCAGTTCTAGTAGCCACTCTAACAGCAAAGTCATTTTTATTATTTAATTCATCAAGCAAATCATTTTGAGCTTTAAGTACTTGCTCAGCTTGAGTAGCAACCATAGAAGCATATTTGCTAACGAGGTGAAGTTCATCTTTAACTCTAGCCAGATTATCACTTACACGTCCTATCTCGAAAGCATTATTCTTTAACTCTCTACCAACATAAGCATTAAAACTTTCTTGTCTAGCCATAAAGTCATCAAATTCATCTAAGCATGGGCTATGAAATTTAGTAGAGGGTATTTCAACTTTATCATATCTATAGAGAGAATTTACCTTTACTACCTGTGTCGGGTTATCAAGACAATGTGGTTCTTCAGGCGGTATATTAAGACCATGTATTTCTTCAATAGGAGGTAAATTCTTAACATCTTCAGCTTTAATACCTTTTTCTTTCATTGATTTCTTTGCCTCTTGCATATCTTCAGGACTGAGAAATAAAACACCTCTCTTCTTCGGAGTGGGTTTAGGAATAGGCTCAGGAGTTGGCTCAATTGGTTCAGGAATTACTTCAGGAATTGGCTCGGGAAGAGTCCAATTATTTTCATTAGTCAACATATTATTCAATAATATTTCAGCTTCGTCGACTGTTCTTTCCCTGAAAACACAACCAGCACAACTATCCAAGTAGTCCTTGGAAGCATCGGTTAGTCCATTATAAAAGATATCAAGTATTTCATTTTTCTTAAGAGGATGATCAGGCAAAGCATTAAGTAACCGGAGAAGCCTCCCCCAAGCTTGTGGGAGACTCTCTTCTTTGATTTGCACAAAATTATATATTTCCCGCAAGGCAGCTTGTTTCTTATGAGCAGGGAAATATTTAGCAGAGAAGTAATAAATCATATCCTGGGGACTACGCACACAACCAGGAGCAAGAGAATTATACCAAGTCTTAGCATCACCCTTTAATGAGAACGGAAATATCTTAAGGATATAAAATAGCGAGACTTCTCATCATTAGTAAACAGGGTGGCTATATCATTCAACTTGGTAAGATGTGCCACAACAGTTTCAGATTCAAGGCCATAAAAAGGATCAGATTCAACAAAAGTAATAATCTCAGGATCAACAGAGAATTCATAATCCTTATCAGTAACACAGATAGGTGAAGTAGCAAAAGCAGGATCGGGTTTCATTCTAGCATTAAGAGACTGCTGCTTCCATTTAGCTAATAATTTCTTAAGATCATATCTATCATTGCAAGCAAGGATTTCCCTAGCAGCTTCTTCATTCATAACATAATCCTTAGGAACAATAGGTAATATGTAATCATTGGGAGAACCTTCATCATCACTATCATCAATAATAGGTTCTTCAGTAATTTCATTCCCCCTAACTCTAGCAAGTTGTTCATCAAGAAATTCACCTAATGGCAAAGTAGTATCACGCATAGAAGTAGTTTCATCATGCATAGCAGAAGTGGCATCATCAATAACATGCGACATATCAGAATTCATAGTAGTAGCAGGTTTAGGTGTCACAAGCCTACTAATAACGGAAGGAGAATCTAGTGCAGAGCTAGATGGCAGTTCCTTATGCCCCTCGTAGTTGAGGGCAAAATAGTAGTTCGGTCGTCTTTCAAGTTCTTCATAGTGATCAACAGATATAAATCCCAAGTGACTCAGAGAATAGAGCTATGCTCCCAGGCAACGGCGCCAGAAATTAGTCCTGATAACCCACAAGTGTAGGGGATCGCAACAACTTTCGAGGGTAAAGTATTCAACCCAAATTTATTGATTCGACACAAGGGGAGCCAAAGAATATTCTTGAGTATTAGCAGTTGAGTTGTCAATTCAACCACACCTGGATAACTTAGTATCTACAGCAAAGTATTTAGTAGCAAAGTAGTATGATAATAAAGGTAACGGTAGCAAAAGTAAAGGTAATTATTTTTGGGTTTTTGTAGTGATTGTAACAGTAGCGACGGAAAAGTAAATAAGCGAAGAACAATATGTGAAAAGCTCGTAGGCAATGGATCAGTGATGTATAATTATGCCGGATGCGATTCCTCATGTAATAGCTATAACATAGGGTGACACAAAACTAGCTCCAGTTCGTCAATGTAATGTAGGCATGTATTCCGTAAATAGTCATACGTGCTTATGGAAAAGAACTTGCATGACATCTTTTGTCCTACCCTCCCATGGAAGCAGGGTCCTAACGGAAACTAAGGGATATTTAGGCCTCCTTTTAATAGAGAACCGGAACAAAGCATTAGCACATAGTGAATACATGAACTCCTCAAACTACGGTCATCACCGAGAAGTATCCCGATTATTGTCACTTCGGGGTTGTCGGATCATAACACATAATAGGTGACTATAGACTTGCAAGATAGGATCCAGAACACACATATATTCATGAAAACATAATAGGTTCAGATCTGAAATCATGGCACTCGGGCCCTAGTGACAAGCATTAAGCATAGCAAAGCCATAACAACATCAATCTCAGAACATAGTGGATACTAGGGATCAAACCCTAACAAAACTAACTTGATTACATGGTAAATCTCATCCAACCCATCACCGTCCAGCAAGCCTACGATGGAATTACTCACGCACGGCGGTGAGCATCATGAAATTGGTGATGGAGGATGGTTGATGATGACGACGGTGACGAATCCCCCTCTCCGGAGCCCCGAACGGACTCCAGATCAGCCCTCCCGATAGATATTAGGGCTTGGCGGCGGCTCCGTGTCGTAAAACGCGATGAAACTTTCTCTCTGACTTTTTTCTCCCTGAACGTGAATATATGGAGTTGGAGTTGAGGTCGGTGGAGGTCCAGGGGACCCACGAGATAGGAGGCCGCGCCCTACAGGGGGGCGCGCCCCCCTGTCTCGTGGACAGGCCCTGGGCCCCCTGGCATTGATTCTTTCGCCAAAAATTCTTATTAATTCCAAAAAGTGCCTCCGTGGATTTCCAGGACATTCCGAGAACTTTTCTTTTCTACACATAAAACAACATCATGGTAGTTCTGCTGAAAACAGCGTCAGTCCGGGTTAGTTTCATTCAAATCATGCAAGTTAGAGTCCAAAACAAGGGCAAAAGTGTTTGGAAAAGTAGATACATCGGAGACGTATCAGGCATCGCCAACAACGACGGGCCGAGACCGGCGGAACCTGTTGGCCGTCGCTCCGCCGGGCTGCCACGTACAAGCGGAGGCCACGCCGGAGGCGACGCGGCCACGCTGTACTCCCCGCCTCCATCCCGACCATCCCGGGCGTCGGCCCGTCGTGGCAACGCTCGTGATGATATCTCCATCGCAACCTACGACCCGCGGACCAACCGCGATCAGTGCCAAGTCCTTCGGGAGCAGGCTCATGAGGACGCTCGAACTACGATCGAGTGCTAACGTGACGCGCGCCACCAGTCGGATAGGCGGGCAGAGCCTGCTATGGACCACCTAGCGCCGGGAGGCTACGGTGGCCCACCTGACGAGGTGGGTTGTCCGGCCTTCACCCGTGAGCTGCGGTAGTTCCAGTGGCCCTCCTACTGTACGTTCAAACCCGATGTTGGCGAGAAGTACAATGGCAAGACCCACCCGTCAGAGTTCCTCAGCATCTACACCATCGCGATGCAAGCTGCTGGGGCCTGCGGCGATAAGGTGCTTGCCAACTACTTCCCGTTGGCACTCAAGCCTAATGTTATGTCATGGTTGATGCACTTGCCGGTGGACTCCATCTCTTCTTAGGCGGATCTGTGCCATGAGTTTGTTGGCGCCTTTACCGGAGGTCACCAAGCGCATGGCCAGGCGAGTGATTTGCACATCATCCCCCAGAAGGAAGGAGAAAACCTGCGCAAGTACATCCAAAGATTCAGCCGGGTGCAGTACAACATCCCCGATGTCCATCCCGCCTCTGTGATCAGTGCGTTCCATCAGAATGTGCACAATTCCAAGATGCGTGAAGAAATGGCGATGAACAAGGTTAAGGATGTGGCCGAGCTCTATATTCTGGCCGATTGGTGCGCTTGTGCCGAGGAGGGAAGAAAGTACCCCGGCGAAGATGCCAGTGCGGAAACCGACTCCACTGGCGATACCGCCACCCCAGCAAAGAAGGGCCGACGCCGTAATAGGAAGCGCAAGGGCAAGGCCGTGCTTGCAGTTGAGGGATCCGACGACACCGGTGCCACCAGGAAGACCAAGGCGAGCGACCTCGGCAAGGAGGTTGCCGGGTGTGACGCTTGCCGGGCCTTGGCGGCTGCCGACAAGCCAGGAGGCTCCGACAAGCAGTACTGCAAGATCCACCGCACCAAGGGCCACGATATCCAACACTGCCGGCAGGTAGAGCTGCTCGCCGAGAAGCAGAAAGCCGAGTATGAGCAACGGGACAAGGAGAAAGGCCCAGATGGTGCCGAAGGATCCGGCAAGAAACGTGGCGGCCAAGGAGGCCGCTGCGGCAAGGATAATCAGCAAGAGAGGCCCGCCCGAGGCCGCGACAAGAAGCAAGAAGACGATGATCATGACGAGGACGACGAGTTCGGCGACCACGAATTTTAGAAAGCCACAGAGGCCATGTGCGTCGATGGTGGCGCCTCGCTGCATACATCTCACCGCCAACTCAAGCAGTGGGCGCGCGAGGTCACAGCGGCGGAACCATCGTTTGACGCACGGAAGCTGCTGAAAAGGTCCGGCACGCCCATCATCTTTGACACCGAGGACCACCCTGACCGCACCACTGCGGTCGGGTGCTTGCCGTTGTTGGTTTCGCCAACAATCTGCAACCTCAGGGTGACAAAGATGTTGGTTGACGGCGGGGCCGGCCTGAACTTGATCTCCCCTGTCGTGGTCAGAAGGCTGCAGATCCCTGATGGAGACCTCGAGGAGACGGGTACGTTCAAAGGGGTCAACCCGGGGAGGAGTCAGCCAAAGGGAAAGATCATGCTGCCCGTGACATTCGGAGGCGAGCTGAACCATAGGACGAAGAGGATTGTTTTCGATGTAGCCGAGATCCCCTTGCCCTACAACGGGATCCTCGGCCACCCGGAGCTAGCCAAGTTCATGGCGGCTTCCCACTACACCTACAACATGCTGAATATGCCTGGGCCGATGAACATCATCACCGTCCCCTCTGACAAGAAAGATGTGCTGATCTGCGCCGACCAACTCTACCGGGAAGCAGTTGCAGCAGCTGCCGCTAAGGCACCTGCTCCTGCCGACGGAGCCACGGAGCAGAAGAAGACCGACGAGACCCCTCGCACCCACTCCGGCAAGCGTACCTCTTCGGGGTGTTGCGCTTCCATTGAGAACGTGCCAGAGAGCTCTGCCGTCAAGAGCAAGAAGTCCAGGGCTACACCGTCGGAGACCAAGAAGGTGCCCGTTAAGGAGGACAGTACAGGAGGAGCTTTTACCATAAGCTCCACCCTCAACGGCAAATAGGAAAGCGGTCTCGTCACCTTCCTGCGGGCGAATGTCGATGTGTTTGCATGGCAAGCCTCCGACATCCCCGGCGTTCCCAGGGAGGTGATTGAGCACCACCTTGCTGTCTTCATCATAGAGGAAATCAGAAAGCTAGAGGCGGCAGGCTTGGTGAGGGGAGTACTCCATCTGACGTGGTTGGCCAATCCGGTAGTGGTGCGCAAGGCAAATGGGAAATGGAGGCTGTGTATTGACTACACAGACATCAATAAGGCCTGTCCAAAGGACCCTTTCCCGTTACCGCGCATTGACCAGATTGTTGACTGCACGGCTGGGTGTGACCTTTTATCGTTCCATGACGCCTACTCGGGATACCACCAGATCTTCATGACAAAGGAAGACGAAGAAAAGATAGCATTCATCACCCCATGTGGTACGTATTGCTTTTTACGAATGCCTTTCGGGTTAAAGAGTGTTGGCTCAACCTTTGCAAGGGCGGTCCAAATTGGTTTTGAGCCCTAGCTGCATAGAAATATGGAAGCTTATATGGATGACATAGTGGTCAAAACCAAGGACAAGGCGACCCTTGTACAAGATCTGGAAGAAACATTTGGGAACCTGTGCAAGATCAACCTCAAGTTGAACCCTGAGAAGTGTGTCTTCGGCGTCCCGTACGACAAGATTCTCGGGTTCTTTGTGTCCCAGCGCAGGATTGAAGCAAACCACGATAAGATAAAGGCCATCGAGCAAATTGAGGCACCCAGACGGATCAAGGACGTGCGTCGGCTCACTGGCTGCGTTGCTGCCATGAGTTGGTTCATCTCCAAATCTACAGAGCGTGCCCTTCCTTTTTTCAAGATCTTGAAGAAAGCAGGGCCGGTGGAGTGGACCCTAGAAGCCGAGGCAGCGTTGCAGGATTTGAAGAGATACCTCTCCTCTACCCTATTGCTGGTTGCGCCCAAACCACAAGAACCGTTGCTGCTCTATCTAGCAGCAACGAATCAGGTGGTTAGCGTCGCGCTAGTGGCGCAGAGGGAGGCCGACGAAAAGGCAGCGACTGTGGCAGAGCCAACAGATGGCAAGCCAAAACCCTCTCCGGCAGGGCTCGATCCCGGCAAGATCGAGTCCCCGGCAGGGGCCGACAGCAGCATGACAGGATCCGTGCAACCGGGTGGAGAGGCGCAGAAGAAGAAGATGGTGCAGCGCCCAGTGTACTTCGTCAGCTCCCTCTTGCAGGGGGCTAGGTCGAGGTACTCAGGTGTGCAAAAGCTGCTCTTCGGTCTCCTTATGGCCTCCAGGAAGCTGCGCCACTACTTCCAAGCGCATGAGATCATGGTGGTCACCCGCCTCCCGTTGCAATGGATACTACACAACCCAGATGCAACGGGGAGGATCATGGAATGGGCCCTGGAGCTATCAAGTTTCGGTTTGAAGTTTGAAAGCACCTCTACGATTCAGAGCAGAGTCTTGGCAGAGTTTGTTGTGGAATGGACCTCGACGCCTGACGAAGAGGTATAGGAGACCACTCTCCCCGGCAAGGAAACGAGCTGCAACTGGATCATGTACTTCGATGGTGCCTTCTCGCTGCAAGGCGCCAGTGCTGGTGTGCTGCTTGTCGCACCCACCAGAGAGCACCTCAAGTGTGTCGTCCAGATGCATTTTCCCCGGGAGATGTCGACCAACAACACCGCCGAGTATGAGGGTTTGCTTGCCGGTCTCAAGATCCTGGCAGACCTCGGAGTTAAGAAGCTCATCGTCAGGGGCGACTCACAGCTCGTCGTCAGGCAGGTCAACAAAGATTATCAAAGCCCGTTGATGGAAGCTTACGTAGATGAGGTGAGGAAACTAGAGGAGCTCTTTGACAGGATACAAGCGGAGCATGTCCCTCGGGCGGAGAACAACATCGCCGACTACCTGTCAAAGCGCGCTGCCCTCAAGCTATCTGTGGAACCAGGTACTTTTGTGCTTCAGTTAACCCAACCATCCGTTGAGCCATCGGCCGGGCAGGGCAAGCGGAGGAAGCTAGGCCCCGGCAAGTACTTCCCCACCGAGCTCCCCGGAGCCGCCGGCGAAGATGTTTCCATGGATGCTGATCCCACCACGGGGCGACCAACTCCGGCGGGACCTCAGGTCATGGCCGTGGAGGTGGCCTCTCCCGTGGCAGAAGAGATGCCTTTGGTCCTTGCCGTCGAGCCACAAGCTCCGGCATGGACGCAGCACACCGTCCAATTCCTTCAAAAAGGACAGCTTCCTGAGGAGCAGGAAGAAGGAGAAAAAGTAGCCCGCCGGTCTGCTCTGTACCAATTCGTTGATAACATATTGTACTGAAGAACACTGAATGGGGTGAAATTGATGTGCATCCCCCGAGAAGAATTACTATAGATATTGGCAGAGATACATGGAGGCATATGTGGCTCCCACATAGGGTCAAGAGCCCTTGCCGGCAAGGCTTTCCGGCAAGGTTTCTTATGGCCCACTGCCCTCCAGGATGCGACGGTGCTGGTAACCAAGTGTGAAGCGTGCCAGTTCCATTCAAAGAAGCTCCATCAATCGTCTCAAGCCCTTCAAACTATCCCTCTCTCCTGGCCCTTTTCGGTCTGGGGGCTCGACATACTGGGCCCTTTTCCCCGTGCTGTCGGGGGCTTTGAGTACTTGTACATCGCAATCGACAAGTTCACAAAGTGGCCAGAGGTGGAAGCAGTGAGGAAGGTGACAGCACAGTCAGCCATCAAGTTCTTCAAGGGGCTAGTGTGCCATTTCGGGGTGCCTAACAGGATCATCACCGACAACGGCACACAGTTCACAAGCCATGCCTTCATTCAATATGTTGAAGATCTCGGCAGGAGGGTCTGTTTCGCTTCCATGGCACACCCACGGAGCAACGGCCAAGCGGGGAGGGCAAATGCCGAGGTCCTATGAGGCTTAAGGACGAAGACTTTTGACAGGCTGCGCAAGAGTGGAAGGTGCTGGATTGATGAGTTGCCGGCGATTCTTTGGTTGATCAGAACAACGCCAAATTGAGCCACTGGCCAGACACCCTTTGCCCTGGTTTACGGGGCAAAAGCAGTTCTCCCCACGGGACTCACATACGGGTCACCTCGAGTGCTCGCTTATGATGAGCTTGAGCAAGAGTAGTTGCGCCAAGATGATGCGACGCTCCTTGAGGAAGATCGTCTCCCGGCGGCTGTGAGAGCAGCATGCTACCAGCAAGCCTTGCGCCGCTACCATAGCCGCAAGGTTCATGCCCGGAGCCTTGAGGAAGGCGACCTTGTTCTTTGGCGCGTTCAGTCGGCCAAGAATTCCAACAAGTTGACACCAAAGTGGGAAGGCCCTTATCGGGTAACACGAGTCACCAGGCCCGGCGCAGTCCGGCTGGAGACCGAAGACGCCATTCCAGTGAGCAACTCCTGAAATATCGAGCATCTTTGCAAGTTTTACCCATAAGGCGCGGCTGCCGGGCCTCTCGGCAAGCCACCTTTTTGTACAAAGCCTTGCCGGCAGGGCATGTAACCCTTGGTACAAAGCCAGGCGCAGACCCTGAGCATAAATAAACGAAGCGCTGGCACCCTAAGTTATAGCATGCATGCTAGGTTGAGTCTCTTCCTTGGTTAGGGTTGATAGTGCTTAGCTGCGGCTAACCCCTAGCTTAGAGGTGGACTGCGCGTCTCTCTGTTCCTCTCTATCTTTCTTTGGTTCGCAAGGCACGTAAGTATTCTTGCTGAGCTGTTTTGGAAGAAAAGGAACGGGCCGGCACCCAGGCCCCGGCAAGCCAGAGTTGCCGAGGGCTGCAAGAACAAGGATCCTTCCGTGGCAAGCCACAATCACCGGGGGCTGCAGATCCAGATAAGTCCTCTACCCTCTATCATGCATTTCATTATGGACTGGGATACGTGAAACCCTGTTCTATCTCTAAGCTACCGTGCTTCCTCTTTTTCGGCACCCAAGGATTATCTCCTGGGTCCGGATCTGGTCGTAGCCGCGGCAGCGAAGAAGGGGAACGAGGGGCCTAAGCCCACCTCATCCCTGCCTCCGCCGAGGACGTGAGAAAGGTTGATCGAGGTGGGGAGACGGCAAGGCCTGTTGCCGGGCGAAAGAAAAATGTTTATCTTAAGGATAACAAGGGTTCACCCCTTGCCATGGGTTCCTCCCGGGAACGAAAATCCTGGCAAACATCCCTTTTTCATTAAAAAACATCCCGTACAGGTATAGTTCATACGAAGTGAAAAACATGAACAAGGGGATTACAAGTTCTAAAGCTAACAAAGGCCCGAAGGCTTACATGACTAAAAAGATATAAGATGCCCATAATCCCTTGCTTGTCCCTCTCCCCAGGAAATGGAACAAGAAAGCAGAAGGGCAAAAGGGGCGCCTAGGCGAGCTACGAGTGGCAGAAGACACCAAGAGAACATCCCGGTGGCTGTCCAAGGGCTGGATGGTGATGGTGGCACTGGAGGCAGAGCTCGAAGACGAGGCGGCAGGATGCCAACACGCGACGAAGGCGTTGGTGCCCGCGTACTCCGACTTGATGGCCTTGCCGCTCGTCCTCTTCCTCTTCCACAACCTCCCTACGCCAGCCGCCCAAGGAGACGACCCCGAGAAGTTCAAGGAGCCGACGACGCGGATGATGGGGTCACCGGTGCCGCTCGGAGCGACGCCCGACACCTAGTCGGACCCGTCATCCTGCCACCCGCTGCCCTCGTCGTCGCTGCCGTTGTCTTCCTCGCCACTCTCGCTTGAGGAGGAATCTTCATCGTCGGAGGAGCTCTCTATGCAGCACCTCACATGGGTCCCAAAGTGCCCGAAGATCTTGACGGAGAGGAGGCCGCCCTCCATTAATTTGAAATGGAGAGCGAGCCCATCCGTCAAGCTATGGAGGCGAGCGAAGGTTTTCCACCCTCGATGAAGGTACATGACGTGAGGGGCGGGGAACTCGACGTCGACCCATGTGCCACTGATCCCACAACCCCTCATGTGCAGCCGCAGCGCCTGCGGCAGATCCAGCTCCATCTCCCGCACAAACAGGGTCGAAAGGCGAAGGCGACGGCGCGGCGGATGGCGCAGCTTGACGAAGAATTCGCAGGGGTTGTCCCCAGCATGGCCCTCCATCGGAGGAAGGACTGCCGGAGGGGGCGCGGCATATCTGCCGCCCCGTTCTCCTCTCCCTCGGGCGCCACGGAGACCTCAACCTCGTCCCCTCCCCCTTCCTCTAACGGCCGGCTCCGCCGCTACGAGCTCTTGGGGAGGAGTGACACGCTGTCTGGCCGAGACCCTCGCCGCCACCGATGAAGCGTCGCCGCGCCCCCTCGCCATGACAGAAGAAGAAAGGAAGCAAGGATGGGGAGAGGCAGATGGCGAAAGGTTGAGAGGCGCCGTCCCTCCTGCTCCCCTCCTTATAAAGGGGCGGAGGCGAGGCGAGGCCGCCCCCTCTCGGCCAATCTGGCCTCTTGAAGTGATAGCAAGCGGGGCCGTCGACCGCCCTCCCCGCTCCATTGAAGGCGCGTGGGAGTCGACCTGCACGCGCGCAACTACCCACGACCCCTGCGCCTGTCATTCACTCTGCATGCAGCGAACGTGGCGTAAGGGGCGGGCGCAATGGGACGCGTGGAAACGATGGTTCCCGAGCGAAGGCAGTAAATGGGAGGCGGCCCCGCGGTCTCAAAGAGACGCGCAAGCCGCCTCTTTACTATCCACCATGAGGTGACGCCAGCATGCCCACATCATGCGTGCGCACGACCCCCACGTCGTGCATTCAACGCGGGTCGTGGGAAGCGTAGTGGATGGAACAGTGGCCGCGGTAAAAATCCGCCCCAACTGCGCGCGCACCGTTCTGGGCCTGGCCCAACAAACGTGTTGCGCTTATGTATGGCCCAGGCCCGGGGTCTCCTGTCGGTGTACAAAAGTAGGGGTTCTCGCTTTGACCCCTTTACTTGTGCACGGGCAGTCAGAGCCTCCCACCACGGCCACACACAGACACGGCAGGAAGGGGAAGCCGGAGAGAAGCCGAGGCCACAAGGCGAACGAAGCAACAACAAGGACCAAGACCACAAAGATCGGATGGGTGTAGCAGGTTCCCCCGGCAAGGACCCTTGCCGGGGCAGCCTCAGCAACCCCGGCGAGACCCTTGGCGGGGCAGCTCGCCCGCGCCAGCCAAAGTGAGCCACGCTTGAGCAGACCAACGTTCGACAGACACGTTGGGGAGAGGCTCGAGAGGCACCTTTGTGGTGGCATGCAGATCTTTGTGAAGACGAGGAAGAGACAAGACCAAATGAGGATAGGAGGGAAACCATCCTCACCGAAGAAACCCACGAGGCCCCCAGCAAGGTCCCTTGCCGGGGAAACCAGCACGCCACGGCAGGACCCTTGCCGGGCTGCCCGGTAAGACCCTTGCCGGGCCAACCGACGAGGCCCTCGCCAAGCGCGCCGGCAGGGCCACCGCCAGGCCCGCGCCAACCAAGTCTTCATCGCCGTTCGCATGCAGCTGCCAACTCAACCAGTTGGGCAGGCACCTGCGTGGCAGCATGCAATCCTTCGTGGAGGCTCCACCGTCGCGCCACCTTAGCTGCCTGCCTACCTACATGGCGTCGCGCGCATCGCTGGCCAGGGCGCGTGTCGAAGTGAGGGGGAGCGGCGACGGATGGGACGAGCACCGCCCCCGTCCCCGATAAAGTAGAGGGACACCTAAGCCTTGCATTTAAGGCACCTTGTCCTGTAATACGGGCAATAAGCTCGTGCTACTGTATCACTTTCCACCTCCTGTGTGCCACTGTGGCAGCCCCTTTCGCCTATAAAAGGAGCCCCATGGCACACAGAGAAAGGATTCGGCTTTTTGAACCCCTGAGCACCCTGAACTAGTTCGTGAGCTCAAAAACACTAATACATCCACCAAAGCAGGATCGTAGGGTTTTACGCATCTTTGCGGCCCGAACCTGGGTAATCCCCCTTGTGTCACCTGTTAGTCCCGCTCTTCTCACGATCCCCGCACCCCGCAACCGTAGAAGGGATTCCAGTGATCCCATAGGTGTCGTTTCCCACCGACAGAAGAAGGTAGTACCTTTTTTTCTTTCTATCCATCCAACCTTGCCACAAGCCATGCATGCTTAATGCATAGTTTCTCATTGTTGTCATCTTCATAGGCCACATCAAAAAGCATCACGCACATGCTTAACGCATAGTTTCTCATTGTTGTCGTTCAAACTAGCCATGGCTAACCATTACCCGTGTCCCCATGTGTAATTACTCTACTAGGGGACGGGACTTTGCCAGCATTAATGCCCACGGGGAAGCTGGTGGGTCAAATAGCTTACCCAATACGCAAGACGGGGATGGGGATGAGATAGTATTACCCATGCCCATTACCCACCTTACCCATGAAGGGCTGACATGTGAGCTCTAAAATTAGTAGACCACATGTAATTTCCGCCCTTACCCACCAAAATTTCCACCCATCCCACCCCTCTTGCCAAAAAGCCCTAAGAAAAGCCTAACCTAGCCACAACATATTATTCATTGTGTTGAAATGCTGTTTTTTTCTATTGAAATGCTATTGAACTTTGGTGTTGAATATGTGTATGGGTTTCCCCACGCCGATAAAAAAACCAGACAGTGATGGGAGTGGGAAAATTTTTATCCCGCAGATGGGTATGGTGACATGGACGGGCATGGGAAGGCTGTCGCGGGGACGGGGATGGGAGTCCAATACTCACCTGGGTAATCCACATTGCCAACCTGAGTTGTCGCATGCGTCTCTTAAACTAAGAGTTGTTATATATCTCTGGTTTTCCTTTGGTCAAACATAGGATCATCAAAATTTTCAAACCTCTTTTATCTTAGATAGAGATCACATTTTCTATATTGTTTTTCTTTGACGAGGATGATCACTAAAAACCTCAAATTTAATTTCTCTTGGAAAAATTCCCTACATAGTCCACACACCATACTCAATCTGAACTCAAATAGTATGTAATGATCTTCGAAACAACTCTGGGACATCCTCTAGTTAAGTTGAGAGAAAGTACCATGAAATTTCCATAATCCATATGCGATATCTCATCGGCTCATCTACTTGGCTTAAAAGCTACAACCTTAATGGTTTCTTCCAAGGAAACTCATCTCCTTTCCTCCTAAGAAATTTCTATGATCCACACTGGAGTTGCAAAATGATAATTGCAAATTAGGTTATTGATGACGCACAAGTGTAGGGGATCTATCGTAGTCCTTTCGATAAGTAAGAGTGTTGAACCCAACGAGGAGCAGAAGGAAATGATAAGCGGTTTTCAGTAAGGTTTTCTCTGCAAGCACTAAAATTGTAGGTAACAGATAGTTTTGTGATAAGATAAATTGTAACGAGTAACAAGAAAATAAAGTAAATAAAGTGCAGCAAGGTGGCCCAATCCTTTTTGTAGCAAAGGATAAGCCTGGACAATTTCTTATAATGAGAAAGGAGCTCCCGAGGACACATGGGAATTATCGTCAAGCTAGTTTTCATCACGCTCATATGATTCGCGTTCGGTACTTTGATAATTTGATATGTGGGTGGACCGGTGCTTGGGTACTGCCCTTACTTGGACAAGCATCCCACTTATGATTAACCCCTATTGTAAGCATCCGCAACAACAAAAGAAGTATTAAGGTAAACCTAACCACAACATTAAACATATGGATCCAAATCAGCCCCTTGCGAAGCAACGCATAAACTAGGGTTTAAGCTTCTGTCACTCTAGCAACCCATCATCTACTTATTACTTCCCAATGCCTTCCTCTAGGCCCAAATAATGGTGAAGTGTCATGTAATCGACGTTCACATAACACCACTAGAGGAAAGACAACATACATCTCATCAAAATATCGAACGAATACCAAATTCACATGACTACTAATAGCAAGACTTCACCCATGTCCTCAGGAACAAACGTAACTACTCACAAAGCATATTCATGTTCATAATCAGAGGAGTAATAATATGCATTAAGGATCTGAACATATGATCTTCCACCAAGTAAACCAATTAGCATCAACTACAAGGAGTAATCAACAGTACTAGCAACCCATAGGTACCAATTTGTGGTTTGGATACAAGATTGGATACAAGAGATGAACTAGGGTTTTGAGAGGAGATGGTGCTGGTGAAGATGTTGATGGAGATTGACCCCCTCCCGATGAGAGGATCGTTGGTGATGACGATTGATTCATCTCCAACGTATCTATAATTTTTTATTGTTCCATGCTATTATATTACCCCTTTTGGATGTTTATGGGCTTTATTTTACACATTTATATCATTTTTGGGACTAACCTACTAAACGGAGGCCCAACCCGTATTGTTGTTTTTTTGCCTATTTCAGTATTTTGAAGAAAAGGAATATCAAACGGAGTCCAAATGGAATGAAACCTTTGGGAGCGTGATTTTTGGAACGAACGTGATCCAGAGGACTTGGAGTGCAAGTCAAGAAGCAGCCGAGGCGGCCACGAGAGGGGAGGGCGCGCCCACCCCTATAGGGCACGCCCCCTGTCTCGTGGTCCCGTCGGGCGGCCACCGACGTACTTCTTCCTCCTATATAAGCCTACGTACCCCGAAAACATCCAGGGAGCCAACGAAACACAATTTCCACCGCTGTAACCTTCTGTATCCGCGAGATCCCATCTTGGAGCCTTCGCCGGCGCTCCGCCGGAGGGGGAATCTACCACGGTGGGCTTCTACATTAACACCATAGCCCCTCCTATGAGTTGTGAGTAGTTTACCACAGACCTTCGGGTCCATAATTATTAGCTAGATGGCTTCTTCTCTCTTTTTGGATCTCAATACAATGTTCTCCCCCTCTCTTGTGGAGATCTATTCGATGTAAACTCTTTTTGCGGTGTGTTTGTCAGATCCGATGAATTTTGAGTTTATGATCAAGTTTATCTATGAGAAATATTTGAATCTCCTCTGAATTCTTTTATGTATGATTGAGTTATCTTTGCAAGTCTCTTCGAATTATCAGTTTGGTTTGGCCTACTAGATTGATCTTTCTTGCCATGGGAGAAGTGCTTAGATTTGGGTTCAATCTTGCGGTGTCCTTACCCAGTGACAGAAAGGGTTGCAAGGCACGTATTGTATTGTTGGCATCAAGGATAAAAAGATGGGGTTTATATCATATTGCATGAGTTTATCCCTCTACATCATGTCATCTTGCTTAAGGCGTTACTCTGTTCTTATGAAGTTAATACTCTAGATGCAGGCAGGAGTCGGTCGATGTGTGGAGTAATAGTAGTAGATGCAGGCAGGAGTCGATCTACTTGTCACGGATGTGATGCCTACATACATGATCATGCCTAGATAATCTCATAATTATTCGCTTTTCTATCAATTGCTCGACAGTAATTTGTTCACCCACCGTAATACTTATGCTATCTTGAGAGAAGCCTCTAGTGAAACCTATGGCCCCCGGGTCTATCTTTTATCATATAAGTTTCCAATCTACTTTTATTTGTATCTTTACTTTTTGCATCTATATTATAAAATACCAAAAATATATCTATCTTATCATACTATCTCTATTAGATCTCACTTTCGCAAGTGGCCGTGAAGGGATTGACAACCCCTTTATTGTGTTGGTTGCGAGTTCTTTGTTTGTTTGTGTAGGTGCGTGGGACTTTTGAGGAGACTCCTACTGGATTGATACCTTGGTTCTCAAAAACTGAGGGAAATACTTAGGCTACTATTGCCGCATCACCCTTTCCTCTTCAAGGAAAACCAACACAAGATCAAGACGTAGCAAGAAGGATTTCTGGCGCCGTTGCCGGGGAGGTCTTCGCTCAAGTCAAGACATACCAAGTACCCATCACAAACCTATCTCCCTCGCATTTACATTATTTGCCATTTGCCTCTCGTTTTCCTCTCCCCCACTTCACCCTTGCCGTTTTATTCACCTTCTCTTTCCCAATCTTCTCTTCTCTCTTTTGCTTGCCCTTTCATTTGCTTGTTTGGTTGGAATAGATGCTTATTTATTGCTAAACAGAACCTAAGATCTATGGATCCTCATCCGCTTGCTAATCTTTTTAAGAGATCCAATTATGATGAACCAATTGGTAGTGAGTTTTGTGCACTAGATTATCTTTATAAAGCTTTGCTTGAAATTTGTGAATCTGAAAATTATGATGAAGAAATTTATGAAGGGATTCACGATAACTCTTTGAATAAAAAGCATGATTGCAATGATTTTACTATAAATTATCTTGATGTCAATTGTGCTAATAATATGCAAAACCCTAAGCTTGGGGATGCTAGTTTTGCTATGTCTACTACTTGTTGCAATAATCATGATTGGGTGATTCTTCTTATGATCTTGAGAATTTATTTAAGCACCATGATGAATATGAGATTGATAATAGTGTTTGCAATAATATTGAAAGTGGGTTTGGAAGAGTGTCAAATTTAGATCCCACATATTTGGAGAATGTTCAATCTTATGATATTTTTTAAAGTGGGTTTGGAGAGGTCATGACTTTAGTTAATGATAATCCCACTATTTTGGAAGAGTGTCAACTTTACATGCATGTGGATCGTGTTGAGAATATGTTATGTGATAGCTATTTTCTTGAATTTGATTATGATCTTACATGTAATTACTATGAGAAAGGAAATTATGGTTGTAGAATTTTTCATGTTACTAAATTGCCTCTCTTCATGTTGAGATTGCTATCATCTCTTTGTTCTTCCTTGCATATGCTAGTTTTTGCTTGCCTTGATAATTTGTTTTCTTACAAGATGCCTATGCATAGGAAGTATGTTAGACTTAAGTGTGTTTGTCACATGTTTTTTGATGCTCTCTTTGTGCTTCAATTCTTGTCTTTCATGTGAGCATCATTGAAATCTCAATGCCTAGCTAAAAAGGCTTTAAAGAAAAGCGCTTGTTGGGAGACAACACAATATTTTTCCTTGATGTTATTTAATAAATCTTGCATCTACCTTCTGTTTAGATGTGTTTTTATCTTTTAATTCGTGTTTGTGCCAAGTAGAACCTATAGGATAACCTATATATGATGATAGTTGATTTGATTCTGCTGAAAAATAGAAACTTTGCACGCACGAATTTAGTTTTGTTAAATCACAGAAACGTGATTTTTCGTTGATTCTTTTTTATGCTGATAAATAGACAAATTTTACAGCACTTCCTATTTTGGTAGGAGTTTTAGAGTTCCAGAAGTTTGCGTTACTTACAGATTGCTACAGGCTGTTCTGTTTTTGACAGATTCTGTTTTTCGTGTGTTGTTTGCTTATTTTGATGCATCCATGGCTAGTAAAATAGTTTATAAACAATAGAGAAGTTGGAATACAGTAGGTTTAACAACAAAATAAATAAAGAATGAGTTCATTGCAGTACCTTATGTGGTGGTTTTGTTTTCTTTCTCTAACGGAGCTTATAAGATTTCCTGTTGAGTTTTGTGTTGTGAAGTTTTCAAGTTTTGGGTAATGCTTTGATGGACTATGGAATAAGGAGTGGAAAGATCCTAAGCTTGGGGATGCCCATGGCACCCCAAGATATTCAAGGATAGCCAAAAGCCTAAGCTTGGGGATGCCCCAGGAAGGCATCCCCTCTTTCATCTTCGTTCATTGGTAACTTTACTTGGAGCTATATTTTTATTCGCCACATGATATGTGTTTTGCTTGGAGCATAGTGTATTATATTAGTCTTTGCTTTTTAGTTTAACACAATCATCCTTGCTGTATACACCTTTTGGGAGGAGCCCACTTGATTAGAATTTGCTAGAATACTCTATGTGCTTCACTTATATCTTTTGAGCTTGATAGTTTTTGCTCTAGTGCTTCACTTATATTTTTTAGAGCACGGCGGTGGCTTAATTTTGAAGAAATTGCTAGTCTCTCATGCTTCACTTATATTAGTTTGAGAGTCTTTTAGAACAGCATGGTATTTGCTATGGTTACAAATTTGGTCCTAGAATGATGAGCATCCAAGTTGGGTATAATAAAAACTATCATAGAAAGTGAATTGGATGCTATGATCAATTTGATACTTGATAATTGTTTTGAGATATGGAGGTAGTGATATTAAAGTCATGCTAGTTGAGGTGATTATGAAAAATGCTTGTGTTGAAGTTTGTGATTCCCGTAGCATGCACGTATGGTGAACCGCTTTGTGATGAAGTTGGAGCATAATTTTATTTATTGATTGTCTTCCTTATGAATGGCGGTCGGGGACGAGCGATGGTCTTTTCCTACCAATATATCCCCCTAGGAGCATGCGCATAATACTTTATTTTTGATGACTTGTAGATTTTTGCAATAAGTATATGAGTTCTTTTGACTAATGTTGAGTCCATGGATTATACGCACCCTCACCCTTCCACCATTGCTAGCCTCTCTTGTGCCGCGCAACTTTCGCCGGTACCATACACCCACCATATACCTTCCTCAAAACAGCCACCATACCTACCTATTATGGCATTTCCATAGCCATTCCAAGATATATTGCCATGCAACTTTCCACGGTTCCGTTCATATGACACGCATTACTTTTGTCATATTGCTCTTTGCATGATGATGTAGTTGACATCGTATTTGTGGCAAGGCCACCTTCATAATTTTCATACATGTCGCTCTTGATTCATTGCATATCCCGGTACACCGCCGGAGGCATTCATATAGAGTCATATCTTGTTCTAGCTTTGAGTTGTAATTCTTGAGTTGTAAATCCATAAAAGTGTGATGATCTTCATTATTAGAGCATTGTCCCAGTGAGGAAAGGATGATGGAGACTATGATTCCCCCACAAGTCGGGATGAGACTTCGGACTTTACAAAAAGAAAAAAAGAAAAAAACCAAAGAAAAAAAGAAAAAGAAAAAAAAGAAAAAAAGGGAAAGAAAAAAATAAAAAGAGAGAAAAAGAGAGAAGGGACAATGCTACTATCTCTTTTTACACACTTGTGCTTCAAAGTAGCACCATGATCTTCATGATAGAGAGTCTCCTATGTTGTCACTTTCATATACTAGTGGGAATTTTTTTCATTATAGAACTTGGCTTGTATATTAGAATGATGGGCTTCCTCAAAATGCCCTAGGTCTTCGTGAGCAAGCAAGTTGGATGCACACCCACTTAGTTTCTTTTGTTGAGCTTTCATATATTTATAGCTCTAGTGCATCCGTTGCATGGCAATCCCTACTCACTCACATTGATATCTATTAATGGGCATATCCATAGCCCGTTGATACGTCTAGTTGATGTGAGACTATCTTCTCCCTTTTGTCTTCTCCACGACCACCATTCTATTCCACATATAGTGCTATGTCCATGGCTCACGCTCATGTATTGCGTGAAAGTTGAAAAAGTTTGAGATTATTAAAGTATGAAACAATTGCTTGGCTTGTCATCGGGGTTGTGCATGATTAAATACTTTGTGTGATGAAGATAGAGCAACAACCAAACTATATGATTTTGTAGGGATAACTTTCTTTGGCCATGTTATTTTGAGAAGACATGGTTACTTTGATTAATATGCTTGAAGTATCACTATTTCTTATGTCAGTATGAACTTTTATTTTGAATCATTTGGATCTGAACATTCATGCCCCAATAAAGAAAATTACATTGAGAATTATGCTAGGTAGCATTCCACATCAAAAATTCTGTTTTTATCATTTACCTACTCGAGGACGAGCAGGAATTAAGCTTGGGGATGCTTGGTACGTCTCCGGCGTATCTATAATTTTGATTGTCCCATGCTATTATATTACCCCTTTTGGATGTTTATGGGCTTTATTTTACACATTTATATCATTTTTGGGACTAACCTACTAACCGGAGGCCCATCCCATATTGCAGTTTTTTTGCCTATTTCAGTATTTCGAAGAAAAGGAATATCAAACGGAGTCCAAAGGGAATGAAACCTTCGGGAGCGTGATTTTTGGAATGAACGTGATCCAGAGGACTTGGAGTGCAAGTCAAGAAGTAGCCGAGGCGGCCATGAGAGGGGAGGGTGCGCCCACCCCTACAGGGCGCGCCCCCTTGTCTCGTGGGCCCCTCGGGCGGCCACCGACGTACTTCTTCCTCCTATATAAGCCTACGTACCCCAAAAACGTCTAGGGAGCCAACGAAACACAATTTCCACCGCCGTAACCTTCTGTATCCGTGAGATCCCATCTTGGAGCCTTCGCCGGCGCTCTGCCGGAGGGGGAGTCGACCATGGAGGGCTTCTACATCAACACCATAGCCCCTCCGATGAGTTGTGAGTAGTTTACCACAGACCTTCGGGTTGGGGATGTAACTATTTGTATAAGCCGTCTATGAGGGGTCGGGTTATGCAAAGAGAGATTTATCAGAAGAATCCCAAGACCAAGTATGAAGATGGAGGTTCAATAAAGGGTCTAAAGCCCACCAGCGACTTAAGGCCCGTCATAGTAAACCGCCATAATGGCATGACTTGTATCATAAGATAGATTTAACTAGTCATCGAGCCGGACACTGTTTATGAGCCGGCCGGGACTCTGTAAGACGCAGGGCGTCAACCCGTGTATATAAGGGAACGACCCGCTGATGGCTTAGGGTAAGAAACAACTCATCGAGAACCGGGCATAGCGTATCTCGCTCCCTGGTCATCGAAACATCAAGAAATACCAACCCAACTATACATAGGCCTTACCTTCACCGTAAGGGGCCAAACTAGTATAAATCTCTCGTGTCCTTTGTCCCGAATTAACCCCTTTAAGCTTCCTAGGTTCGATGGCTCCATGACTAAGTCCTTGCAAGAGGACATCTGCCATGACAATCCCACGACAGTTGGCGCCCACCATGGGGCCAGCGCACGGTGGATTTGAGTTCTTGAAGGGCAACTTCGAAGGGCTCAAGGGATACGCAGTGGGCCGGATGACCAAGAGTCGTCGTGGCAAGATCTACATCGACGACGAAGGCTGGGGTCCCGACGCCGACTCAATTGAGTACGGGTACTGGGTACCCTTTGGCGGAATCCATGTCTTCATCGGCCGGGCCCTGAGCCGGATTGCTGCATCGACCTCGTCGAAACAGCTCAGCGTGCAAGACCCTCCTGAGCTCAACCCATCGTGAAGTGTGCCTTCGTGGGTTGTATCCACGAAGGAGAACTTTCTGAAGGATCTATAGATGGTGGTGAGACGGTCGCCCTCTCCGACGGTGATTCGTCCGCCGGTTCAATAGATTCGTTGTATCTGTTACAGGATGGCGGGCTTAGGGGTTGTTCCGACGGCTCTAGTATTCTGGACCCCTATGAGCCGCCAAGCTGGGTAGGAGTCTTCATGGCTGGTACTCAACCCGGTCAAAACTCAATGGCTGCAGCAGCAATAACGTCTGGGTCAGGAGCGACCGGGGCAGGAGGCCCTGTGCGCCCGTCGGCTCAGGTGTTGATGGATCTCATGGATAAGTTGACGGCCCTGTTAACCACCACAGTCATCCCTGCGAATCAAGATGAGCATAACGCGGAGGTGGCACAGGTGCGTGATACGTCCATTTTGCGTCATGCTTTTATGTCAATACTTATTGCATTTTGGGCTGTTATTTCACGTTATGTCACAATACTTATGGCTATTCTCTCTTATTTTACAAGGTTTACATGAAGAGGGAGAATGCCGGCAGCTGGAATTCTGGGCTGGAAAAGGAGCAAATATTGAAGGACTATTCTGTGCAACTCCAAAAGTCCTGAAACTCCATGGAACACCTTAAAATAAATAAAGAAAAATCGTCGCCAAAGATGAAGGCCAGGGGGCCCACACCCTGCTCACGAGGGTGGGGGGCGCCCCCCCCCCCCCCCACCTAGGCGCGCCCTCCTACCTCGTGGGCCCCCTGGTGGCTCTCCAACGTCCATCTTCCATATGAAGTCTTTCGATGAGAAAAAAATAGAAGAGAACCTTCTGGGACGAAACTCCGCCGCCACGAGGCGGAACCTTGGCGAAACCAATCTAGGGCTACGGCAGAGCCGTTCTGCCGGGGACACTTCCCTCCGGGAGGGGGAAATCATCACCATCATCATCACCAACGCTCCTCTCATCGGGAGAGGGCAATCTCCATCAACATCTTCACCAGCACCATCTCATCTCCAAACCCTAGTTCATCTCTTGTATCCAATTCTTGTCTCCAAGTCCGGGATTGGTGCTAGTAGGTTGCTAGTAGTGTTGATTACTCCTTGTAGTTGATGCTAGTTGGTTTATTTGGTGGAAGATCATATGTTCAGATCCTATATGCACATTAGTACCCCTCTGATTATGAACATGAATATGCTTTGTGAGTAGTTACGTTTGTTCCTGAGGACAAGGGAGAAGTCTTGCTATTAGTAGTCATGTGAATTTGGTATTCGTTTGATATTTTGATAAGATGTATGTTGTCTAACCTCTAGTGGTGTTATGTGAACGTCAACTACATAACACTTCACCATTATTTGGGCCTAGATGAAGGCATTGGGAAGTAATAAGTAGATGATGGGTTGCTAGAGTGACAGAAGCTTAAACCCTAGTTTATGCGTTGCTTCGTAAGGGGCTGATTTTGATCCATATGTTTCATGCTATGGTTAGGTTTTCCTTAATACTTTTGTTGTAGTTGCGGATGCTTGCAATAGAGGTTAATCATAAGTGGGATGCTTGTCCAAGTAAGGGCAGTACCCAAGCACCGGTCCACCCACATATCAAATTATCAAAGTATCAAACGTGAATCATATGAGCGTGATGAAAACTAGCTTGACGATATTCCCATGTGTCCTCGGGAGTGCTTTTCCCATAATAAGAGTTTGTCCAGGCTTGTCCTTTGCTATAAAAAGGATTGGGCCACTTTGCTGCACTTTATTTACTTTTGTTACTTGTTACTCGTTACAAATTATCTTATCACAAAACTATCTGTTACCACTTATTTCAGTACTTGCAGAGAATACCTTGTTGAAAACCACTTGTCATTTCCTTCTGCTCCTCGTTGGGTTCGACACTCTTACTTATCGAAAGGACTACGATAGATCCCCTATACTTGTGGGTCATCAAGACTCTTTTCTAGCGCCGTTGCCGGGGAGTGAAGCGCCTTTGGTAGGTGGAATTTGGTAAGGAAAATTTTATTTAGTGTGCTGAAATTTTCTGTCACTTGTTACTATGGAAAGTAATTGTTTGAGGGGCTTGTTCGGGGTATCTTCACCCCATCCAGTTGAGCAAAGAGTTGCTCCTCAACCTACTGAACCTACTGAATCTATTGAAAATGAAATTGCTTTTCAGATTCCTTCGGGTATGATGGAAATGTTGGAAATATGCC
Organism: Triticum aestivum; assembly: GCF_018294505.1. Taxonomy (NCBI): domain Eukaryota; kingdom Viridiplantae; phylum Streptophyta; class Magnoliopsida; order Poales; family Poaceae; genus Triticum; species Triticum aestivum. The sequence continues at coordinate 401,020,443 of NC_057807.1, forward strand.
CTAGAGGTAATAATAAATTAGTTATTATTATTATATTTCCTTGTTCATGATAATCGTTTATTATCCATGCTATAATTTTATTGATAGGAAACTCAGATACATGTGTGGATACATAGACAACACCATGTCCCTAGTAAGCCTCTAGTTGACTAGCTCGTTGATCAATAGATGGTTACGGTTTCCTGACCATGGACATTGGATGTCGTTGATAACGGGATCACATCATTAGGAGAATGATGTGATGGACAAGACCCAATCCTAAGCCTAGCACAAAGATCGTGTAGTTCGTATGCTAAAGCTTTTCTAATGTCAAGTATCATTTCCTTAGACCATGAGATTGTGCAACTCCCGGATACCGTAGGAATGCTTTGGGTGTACCAAACGTCACAACGTAACTGGGTGGCTATAAAGGTGCACTACGGGTATCTCCGAAAGTGTCTGTTGGGTTGGCACGAATCGAGACTGGGATTTGTCACTCCGGTTGACGGAGAGGTATCTCTGGGCCCACTCGGTAGGACATCATCATAATGTGCACAATGTGACCAAGGGGTTGATCACGGGATGATGTGTTACGGAACGAGTAAAGAGACTTGCCGGTAACGAGATTGAACAAGGTATCGGATACCGACGATCGAATCTCGGGCAAGTATAATACCGCTAGACAAAGGGAATTGTATACGGGATCGATTGAGTCCTTGACATCGTGGTTCATCCGATGAGATCATCGTGGAACATGTGGGAGCCAACATGGGTATCCAGATCCCGCTGTTGGTTATTGACCGGAGAACGTCTCGGTCATGTCTGCATGGTTCCCGAACCCGTAGGGTCTACACACTTAAGGTTCGATGATGCTAGGATTATAGGGAATAGATATACGTGGTTACCGAATGTTGTTCGGAGTCCCGGATGAGATCCCGGACGTCACGAGGAGTTCCGGAATGGTCCGGAGGTAAAGATTTATATATGGAAAGTTGTTGTTCGGGTTCCGGGAAAAGTTCGGGTTTTTCTGGTATTGTACCGGGAAGCTTCCAGAAGGTTCCGGAGGATTCCGGAGGGGTCCGGAGGTCCGGAAATTGTTCCACCACGTCCAATACAGCAGCATGGGCTGTAAGGGGGCGCCCTAGCCTTAATGGGCCAGGGGCACCAGCCCCCCCAAGGCCCATGCGCATGGGAGAGGGGAAACCCTAAGGGGGAGGGCCTCCACTTGACTTGGGAGGCACTCCTCCCCCCCTTGGCCGCCGCCCCCAACCCTAGATGGGATCTCAGGGGGCCGGCCCCCTTCTCTCCCCACCTATAAATAGTGGAGGGGTGGGAGGGCAGCCGCACCCCAAGTTCTGGCGCAGCCCTTCCCCTCTCCCAAGTACTCCTCCTCTCCCGCGGTGCTTGGCGAAGCCCTGCAGGATTGCCACGCTCCTCCACCACCACCACGCCGTTGTGCTGCTGCTGGATGGAGTCTTCCTCAACCTCTCCCTCTCTCCTTGCTGGATCAAGGCATGGGAGACGTCACCGGGCTGTACGTGTGTTGAACGTGGAGGTGCCGTCCGTTCGGCACTAGGATCTCCGGTGATTTGGATCACGACGAGTACGACTCCTTCAACCCCGTTCTCTTGAACGCTTCCGCTTAGCGATCTACAAGGGTATGTAGATGCACTCTCCTTCCCCTCGTTGCTAGTTTCTCCATAGATAGAACTTGGTGACTCGTAGGAAAATTTTGAATTTCTGCTACGTTCCCCAACAGTGGCATCATGAGCTAGGTCTATTGCGTAGATTCTTTGCACGAGTAGAACACAAAGTAGTTGTGGGCGTTGATTTTGTTCAATATGCTTACCGTTACTAGTCCAATCTTGTTTCGACGGTATTGTGGGATGAAGCGGCCCGGACCGACCTTACACGTACACTTACGTGAGACAGGTTCCACCGACTGACATGCACTTGTTGCATAAGGTGGCTAGCGGGTGCCAGTCTCTCCCACTTTAGTCGGATCGGATTCGATGAAAAGGGTCCTTATGAAGGGTAAATAGCAATTGACATATCACATTGTGGTTTTTGCGTAGGTAAGAAACGTTCTTGCTAGAAACCCATAGCAGCCACGTAAAACATGCAAACAACAATTAGAGGACGTCTAACTTGTTTTTGCAGGGTATGCTATGTGATGTGATATGGCCAAAAGAATGTGATGAATGATATGTGATGTATGAGATTGATCATGTTCTTGTAATAGGAATCACGACTTGCATGTCGATGAGTATGACAACCGGCAGGAGCCATAGGAGTTGTCTTAATTTATTGTATGACCTGCGTGTCATTGAACAACGCCATGTAATTACTTTACTTTATTGCTAACCGGTAGCCATAGTAGTAGAAGTAATAGTTGGCGAGACAACTTCATGAGACACGATGATGGAGATCATGATGATGGAGATCATGGTGTCATGCCGGTGACGATGATGATCGTGGAGCCCCGAAGATGGAGATCAAAAGGAGCAAAATGATATTGGCCATATCATGTCACTTTTTGATTGCATGTGATGTTTATCATGTTTATGCATCTTATTTGCTTAGAACGACGGTAGTAAATAAGATGATCCCTCATTAAAATTTCAAGAAAGTGTTCCCCCTAACTGTGCACCGTTGCGAAAGTTCGTCGTTTCGAAGCACCACGTGATGATCGGGTGTGATAGATTCTAACGTTCACATACAACGGGTGTAAGCCAGATTTACACACGCGAAACACTTAGGTTGACTTGACGAGCCTAGCATGTACATACATGGCCTCGGAACACAAGAGACCGAAAGGTCGAGCATGAGTCGTATAGTAGATATGATCAACATGAAGATGTTCACCGATGATGACTAGTCCGTCTCACGTGATGATCGGACACGGCCTAGTTGACTCGGATCATGTAATCACTTAGATGACTAGAGGGATGTCTATCTGAGTGGGAGTTCATAAGATGAACTTGTTTATCCTGAACATAGTCAAAAGGTTTTTGCAAATTGTGTCATAGCTCGCGCTTTAGTTCTACTGTTTTAGATATGTTCCTAGAGAAAATATAGTTGAAAGTTGACAGTATCAATTATGCAGACAGTAGAAGGCTTATGTCCTTAATGCACCGCTCGGTGTGCTGGACCTCGAACGTGGTCTATGGATGTTGCGAACATCTGACATACGTGTTTTGATGACCACATGATAGTTCGGTAATGTTAAATGGTTTAGAATTGAGGCACCAAAGACATTTTTGAAATGTCGCAGAAAATATGAGATGTTTCGAGGGCTGAAATTGGGACTTTAGGCTCGTGCCCACGTCAAGAGGTATAAGACCTCTGATGATTTTCTTAGCCTGCATAATAAGGGAGAAAAGCTCAATCTTGAGCTTGTGCTCAGATTGTCTGAGTACAACAATCACTTGAATCGAGTGGGAGTTGATCTTCCAGATGAGATAGTGATGTTTCTCCAAAGACATTGCCACCAAGCTACTAGAGCTTCGTGATGAACTATAACATAACAGGGATAGATATAATGATCATTGATCTATTCGCAATGTTCGACACTGCGAATGTAGAAATCAAGAAGGAGCATCAATTGTTGATGGTTAGTGAAACCACTAGTTTTAAGAAGGGCAAGGGCAAGAAGGGGTACTTCATGAAACGGCAAATCAGTTGCTGCTCCAGTGAAGAAACCCATGGTTGAACCCAAACCCGAGACTAAGTGCTTTTGTAATAAGGGGAACGACCACTGGAGCAGAATTACCCTAGATACTTGGTAGATGAGAAGGCTGGCGAGGTTGATAGAAGTATATTGGATATACATTATGTTAATGTGTACTTTACTAGTACTCCTAGTAGCACCAGGGTATTAGATACCGGTTTGGTTGCTAAGTGTTAGTAACTCGAAATAAAAGAGCTACGGAATAAACGGAGACTAGCTAAAGGTGAGATGATGATGTGTGTTGGAAGTGTTTCCAAGGTTGATGTGATCAAGCATCGCCTGCTCCGTCTACCATTGAGATTGGTGTTAAACCTAAATAATTGTTATTTGGTGTTTGTGTTGAGCATAGACATGATTGGATTATGTCTATCGCAATACGGTTATTCATGTAAGGAGAATAATGGTTACTCTATTTATTTGAATAATACCTTCAATGGTCTTGCACCTAAAAGAATGGTTCATTGAATCTCGATCGTAGTGATACACATTTTCATGCCAAAAGATATTAAGATAGTAATGATAGTACCACTTACTTGTGGCACTGCCATGTAAGTCATATTGGTATAAAACGCATGAAGAAGCTCCATGTTGATGGATCTTTGGACTCACTCGTTTTTGAAAAGTTTGAGACATGCGAACCATGTCTATTGGTGTATACGCATGAAGAAACTCCATGCAGATGGATCGTTTGGACTCACTTGATTTTGAATCGCTTGAGAAATGCAAATCATACCACATGGGCAAGATGACTGAAAAGCCTCGTTTTCAGTAAAATGGAACAAGATAGCAACTTGTTGGAAGTAACACATTTTGATGTGTGCAGTCCAATGAGTGCTGAGGCATGCAGTGAATATCGTTATGTTCTTACTTCACGGATGATTTAAGTAGATACTGAGTATATTTACTTGATGAAACACAAGTCTGAATTATTGAATGGTTCAAGTAATTTCAGAGTGAAGTTGAAGATCATCGTGACAAGAGGATAAAATGTCTATGATATGATCATAGAGATGAGTATCTGAGTTACGAGCTTTGGCACGCAATTAAGACATTGTGGAAATTGTTTCACAATTAATACCGCCTGGAACACCATAATGTGATGGTGTGTCCGAACATCATATTTGCACCCTATTGGATATAGTGCGTACCATGATGTATCTTATCGAATTACCACTATCGTTCATGGGTTAGGCATTAGAGACAACCGCACTCACTTTAATAGGGCACCACGTAATTCCGTTGAGACGACACCGTTTGAACTATGGTTTGGAGAAACCTAAGTTGTCGTTTCTTAAAAGTTTGGGGCTGCGACGCTTATGTGAAAAAGTTTCAGGTTGATGAGCTCGAACCCAAAGCGGATAAAATGCATCTTCATAGGACACCCAAAACAGTTGGGTATACCTCCTATCTCAGATCCGGAAGCAAAAGTAATTGTTTCTAGAAACGGGTCCTTTCTCGAGGAAAAGTTTCTCTCGAAAGAATTGAGTGGGAGGATGGTGGAGACTTGATGAGGTTATTGAACCATCACTTCAACCAGTGAGTAGCAGGGCACCGGAAGTTGTTCATGTGGCACCTACACCAATTGAAGTGGAAGCTGATGATAGTGATCATGATGCTTCGGATCAAGTCACTACCGGACCTCGTAGGTCGACAAGGACGCGTACTACTTCAGAGTGGTACGCAATCCTGTCTTAGAGGTCATGTTGCTAGACAACAATGAATCTACGAGCTATGGAGAAGCGATGGTGGGCCCGGATTCCGACGAATGGCTCGAGGCCATAAAATCCGAGAGAGGATCCATGACTTTGGAAGAAATACTTGATGGTCGTAAGGCCATTGGGTACAGATGGATTTTAAAAGGAAGACAGACAATGATGGTAAGTATCGCCATTAAGAAAGCTCGACTTGTCGTTAAGATGTTTTCCGACAAGTTCAAGGAGTTGACTACGATGAGACTTTCTCACTCGTAGCGATGCTAAGAGTCTGTTGGAATTATATTAGCAATTACTGCATGATTTATGAAATCTTGCAGATAGGATGTCAAAACATTGTTTCCTCGACGATATCCTTGAGGAAAGGTTGTATGTGATACAACCAGAAGGTTTTGTCAATCCTGAAGAACGCTAACAAATATGCAAAGCTCCAGCAATCCTTCTAAGGACTGGAGTAAGCATCTCGGAGTTGGAATGTACGCTTTGATGAGATGATCAAAGATTTTGGGTTTATACAAAGTTTATGAGAAACTTGTATTTCCAAAGAAGTGAGTGGGAGCACTATAGAATTTCTGATGAGTATATGTTGTTGACATATTGTTGATCAGAAATGATGTAGAATTTCTGGAAAGCATATAGGGTTATTTGAAAAGTGTTTTTCAATAGAAAACCTGGAATAAGCTGCTTGAACATTGAGCATCAAGATCTATGAGGATAGATCAAAAACGCTAAATGGTACTTTCAAATGAGCACATACCTTGACATGATCTTGAAGGTGTTCAAGATGGATCAGTCAAAGAAGGAGTTCTTGCCTGAGTTGTAAGGTATGAAGTTAAGAGTTAAAGCTCGACCACGGCAGAAGAGAGAGAAAGGACGAAGGTCGTCCCCTATGCTTCAGACGTAGGCTCTATAGTATGCTATGCTGTGTACCGCACCGGAAGTGTGCCTTGCCATGAGTCAGTCAAGGGGTACAAGAATGATCCAGGAATGGATCATTGGACAGCGGTCAAAATTGTCCTTGGAGTAAATAAGGACATGTTTCTCGATTATGGAGGTGATAAAGAGTTCGGCGTAAAGGGTTACGTCGATGCAAGCTTTAACACCTATCCGAATGACTCTGAGTAGCAAACCGGATACGTATAGTGGAGCAACCATTTGGAATAGCTCCAAGTGGAGCGTGGAAGCAGCATTTACAATATGACCTAGAGATTTGCGAAGTACATACGGATCTGAATGTTGCAGACCCGTTGACTAAAACCTCTCTCACAAGCAAAACATGATCAAACCCCAGAACTCATTGAGTCTTAATCACATGATGATGTGAACTAGTTTAGTGACACTAGTAAACTCTTTGGATGTTGGTCACATGGCGATGTGACCTGTGAGTGTTAATCACATGGCGATGTGAACTAGATTATTGACTCTAGTGCAAGTAGGAGACTATTGGAAATATGCCCTAGAGACAATAATAAATTAGTTATTATTATTATATTTCCTTGTTCATGATAATCGTTTATTATCCATGCTATAATTGTATTGATAGGAAACTCAGATACATGTGTGGGTACATAGACAACGCCATGTCCCTAGTAAGCCTCTAGTTGACTAGCTCGTTGATCAATAGATGGTTACGGTTTCCTGACCATGGACATTGGATGTCGTTGATAACGGGATCACATCATTTGGAGAATGATCTGATGGACAAGACCCAATCCTCAGCCTAGCACAAAGATCGTGTAGTTCGTATGCTAAAGCTTTTCTAATGTCAAGTAGCATTTCCTTAGACCATGAGATTGTGCAACTCCCGGATGCCGTAGGAATGCTTTGGGTGTACCAAACATCGCAACGTAACTGGGTGGCTATAAAGGTGCACTACAGGTATCTCCAAAAGTGTCTGTTGGGTTGGCACGAATTGTGACTGGGATTTGTCACTCCGGTTGACGAAGAGGTATCTCTGGGCCCACTAGGTAGGACGTCGTCATAATGTGCACAATGTGACCAAGGGGTTGATCACAGGATGATGCGTTACGGAACGAGTAAAGAGACTTGCCGGTAACGGGATAGAACAAGGTATCAGCATACCGACGATCGAATCTTGGGCAAGTATAATGCCGCTGGACAAAGGGAATTGTATACGGGATCGATTGAGTCCTTGACATCGTGGTTCATCCGATGAGATCATCGTGGAACATGCGGGAGCCAACATGGGTATCCAGATCCCGCTGTTGGTTATTGACCAGAGAACATCTCGGTCATGTCTGCATGGTTCCCGAACCCGTAGGGTCTACACACTTAAGCTTCGATGACGCTAGGGTTATAGGGAATGGATATACGTGGTTACCGAATGTCGTCCAGAGTCCCGGATGAGATCCCGGATGTCACGAGGATTTCCGGAATGGTCCGGAGGTAAATATTTATATATGGAAAGTTGTTGTTCGGGTTCTGGGAAAAGTTCGGGTTTTTCTGGTATTGTACCGGGAAGCTTCTACAAGGTTCCGGAGGATTCCGGAGGTCCGGAAATTGTTCCACCACGTCCAATACAGCAGCATGGGCTGTAAGGGGGCGCCCTAGCCTTAATGGGCCAGGGGCACCAGCCCCCCCAAGGCCCATGCGCATGGGAGATTGGAAACCCTAAGGGGGAGGGCCTCCACTTGACTTGGGAGGCACTCCTCCCCCCCTTGGCCGCCGCCCCCAACCCTAGATGGGATCTAGGGGGGGCGACCCCCTTCTCTCCCCAGCTATAAATAGTGGAGGGGTGGGAGGGCAGCCGCACCCCAAGTTCTGGCGCAGCCCTTCCCCTCTCCCAAGTAGTCCTCCTCTCCCGCGGTGCTTGGTGAAGCCCTGCAGGATTGCCACGGTCCTCCACCACCACCACGCCATCGTGCTACTGCTGGACGGAGTCTTCCCCAACCTCTCCCTCTCTCCTTGCTGGATCAAGGCATGGGAGACGTCACCGGCTGTACGTGTGTTGAACGCGGAGGTGCCGTCCGTTCGGCACTAGGATCTCCGGTGATTTGGATCACGACGAGTACGACTCCTTCAACCCCGTTCTCTTGAACGCTTCTGCTTAGCGATCTACAAGGGTATGTAGATGCACTCTCCTTCCCCTCGTTGCTAGTATCTCCATAGATAGATCTTGGTGACTCGTAGGAAAATTTTGAATTTCTGCTACGTTCCCCAACAGGAAAAACTGCTAGCTAACACTTTTGCAAGAGATGGAACAAAGCATCCTGACGAACATCTACGCTTTGTGGATGATATTTGTGGACTATTTAAGCTTGCAGGTATACCCGATGACGCTGTTAAGAGGAAGGCTTTCCCTTTCTCTTTGGAGGGAGACGCATTGACATGGTATAGGCTCTGTGATGATACGAGATCATGGAACTATAAAAGATTGAAATTGGAATTTCATCAAAAGTATTACCCTATGCATCTTATTCATCGTGATCGCAATGATATATATTATTTTTGGCCTCGCGAAGGAGAAAGCATCGCTCAAGCTTGGGGGAGGCTTAAATCAATGTTATATTCATGCCCCAATCATGAGCTCTCAAAATTGACAATTCTCCAGAATTTTTATGCTTGGCTTTCTGATAATAATCGCACCATGCTTGATACTTCTTGTGTTGGCTCTTTTATGATGAAGTCTATTGAATTTGGATGGAATTTATTGGATAGAATTAAACGCAACTCTGAAGATTGGGACCTCGACGAAGGTAAGGAGTCAGGTATGACACCTAAGTTTGATTGTGTTAAATCTTTTATGGATACCGATATTTTCCGTAAGTTTAGCACTAAATATGGACTTGACTCTGAGATAGTAGCTTCTTTATGTGAATCTTTTGCTACTTATGTTGATCTACCCAAGGAGAAGTGGTTTAAATATCATCCTCCCATAGAAGTAAAAGTAGCTGCACCTATTAAAGTTGAAGGAAAGATTGTCACTTATAATGATCCTATTGTTCCTACTTCTTATGTTGAGAAACCCCCTTTCCCTGTTAGAATGAAGGATCATGCTAAAGCTTCAACTGTTGTTCGTAAAAGCAATACTAGGACTTATAAACCTCCTAAGAAAGTCAAAGTAGAACCCAATATTGCTATTGTTAAAGATCTCTTGTCTGATAATATTGATGGGCATGTTATTCAATTCACTGCTGAAACTGCTAGAATTGCTAAACCCTATGATAGAGATAAACATAGACCTGTGGTAGGCGTGCCTGTTATTTCTGTTAAAATAGGAGATCCTTGTTATCATGGCTTATGTGATATGGGTGCTAGTGCTAGTGTTATACCCATTGGCCTATACAAAGAAATTATGCATGAGATTGCACCTGCTGAGTTAGAAGAAATTGATGTTACAATTAAACTTGCCAATAGAGATACTATATCTCCAATGGGAATTGTTAGAGATGTTGAAGTCTTGTGTGGGAAAACCAAATATCCCGCTGATTTTCTTGTTCTTGGTTCTCCACAAGATAGCTTTTGTCCCATTATATTTGGTAGACCCTTCTTGCGTACTGTTAATGCTACGATAGATTGCAAAAAGAATGTTGTTACTGTTGGCTTGGATGATATGGTTCATGAGTTTAATTTCTCTAAATTTAGTAAACAACATCGTGAGGAAGAATTTCCTAGTAAGGATGAAATTATTGGTCTTGCTTCTATTGTTGTACCTCCTAGTGATCCTTTAGAACACTATTTGCTAGACCATGAAAATGATATGTTCATGAATGAAAGAAGGGAAATAGATGAAGTATTCTTTAAACAGGAACCTATTCTGCAACACAATTTGCCTGTTGAAATCCTAGGGGATCCTCCTCCACCCAAGGGTGATCCCGTGTTTGAGCTTAAACCGTTGCCTGATAATCTTAAATATGCTTATCTTGATGAAAAGAAAATATATCCAATCATTATTAGCGCTAACCTTTCAGAGCATGAAGAAGAAAGATTATTGAAAACTCTAAGGAAGCATCGTGCCGCTATTGGATATACTCTGGATGATCTTAAGGGCATCAGTCCCACTCTATGTCAACATAAAATAAATTTGGAAGCTGATGCCAAACCGGTTCGAGATCCTCAACGACGTTTGAATCCTAAAATGAAAGAAGTGGTAAGAAAAGAAATACTCAAGCTTCTGGGGGCAGGTATAATTTATCCCATTGCTGATAGTCAGTGGGTAAGTCTTGTCCATTGTGTCCCTAAGAAGGGAGGTATTACTGTTGTCCCTAATGATAAAGATGAATTGATTCTGCAAAGAATTATCACAGGTTATAGGATGGTAATTGATTTCCGCAAATTAAATAAGGCTACTAAGAAAGATCATTACCCCTTACCTTTTATTGATCAAATGCTAGAAAGATTATGCAAACATACACATTATTGCTTTTTAGATGGTTATTCTGGTTTTTCTCAAATACCTGTGTCGGCTAAAGATCAATCAAAGACTACTTTTACATGCCCTTTTGGTACTTTTGCTTATAGAAGTATGCCTTTTGGTTTATGTAATGCACCTGCTACCTTTCAAAGATGCATGATGGCTATATTCTCTGACTTTTGTGAGAAAATTTGTGAGGTTTTCATGGATGACTTTTCCGTCTATGGTTCCTCTTTTGATGATTGCTTGAGCAATCTTGCTCGAGTTTTGCAGAGATGTGAAGAAAGTAATCTTGTCTTGAATTGGGAAAAGTGCCACTTTATGGTGAATGAAGGTATTGTCTTGGGGCACAAAGTTTCTGAAAGAGGTATTGAAGTTGATAAGGCCAAGGTTGATGCTATTGAAAAGATGCCATGTCCCAAGGACATCAAAGGTATAAGAAGTTTCCTTGGTCATGCCGGATTTTATAGGAGGTTAATTAAGGACTTCTCAAAAATCTCTCGGCCTCTGACTAATTTATTACAAAAAGATGTACCATTTGTCTTTGATGATGATTGTGTAGAACCATTTGAAATACTTAAGAAAGCATTAGTCTCTGCACCTGTTGTTCAGCCACCTGATTGGAATTTACCCTTTAAAATTATGTGTGATGCTAGTGATTATGCTGTAGGTGCTGTTCTAGGGCAAAGAGTTGATAAGAAATTGAATGTTATCCATTATGCTAGTAAGACTCTAGACAATGCTCAAAGAAATTATGCTACTACCGAAAAGGAACTTTTAGCGGTTGTATTTGCTTGTGATAAATTCAGACCCTATATCGTTGATTCTAGAGTAACTATTCATACATATCATGCTGCTATTAAATATCTTATGGAAAAGGAAGATGCAAAACCTAGACTCATTAGATGGGTTCTCTTGCTTCAAGAATTTGATTTACATATTGTTGATAGAAAAGGAGCTGAGAACCCCATTGCAGACAACTTTCTAGGCTAGAGAATGTTCTTGATGACCCACTACCTATTGATGATAGCTTTCCTGATGAGCAATTAAATGTCATAAGTACTTCTCGTAGCACTCCATGGTATGCTGATTATGCTAATTATATTGTTGCTAAATTTATACCGCCTAGCTTCACATACCAACAAAAGAAAAAGTTTTTATATGACTTGCGACATTACTTTTGGGATGACCCACATCTTTATAAAGAAGGAGTAGATGGTGTTATTAGATGTTGTGTACCTGAGCATGAACAGGAACAGATCCTATGCAAGTGTCACTCCGAGGCTTATGGAGGACACCACGCTGGAGATAGAGCTGCACATAAGGTATTGCAATCCGGTTTTTATTGGCCTACTTTTTCAAGGATGCCCGTAAGTTTGTTTTATCTTGCGATGAATGTCAAAGAATTGGTAATATCAGTAGACATCAAGAAATGCCTATGAATTATTCACTTGTTATTGAGCCATTTGATGTTTGGGGCTTTGATTATATGGGACCTTTTCCTGCCTCTAATGGTTACACTCATATTTTAGTTGTTGTTGATTATGTTACTAAGTGGGTAGAAGCTATTCCAACTAGTTGTGCTGATCATAAAACTTCTATTAAAATGCTTAAGGAAGTTATTTTTCCGAGGTTTGGAGTCCCTAGATACTTAATGATTGATGGTGGTTCACACTTTATTCATGGTGCTTTCCGTAAGATGCTTGCTAAATATGACGTTAATCATAGAATCGCATCTCCATATCACCCGCAGTCTAGTGGTCAGGTAGAATTGAGCAATAGAGAGCTCAAATTAATTTTGCAAAAGACTGTCAATAGATCTAGGAAGAATTGGTCCAAGAAACTGGATGATGCATTATGGGCCTATAGAACTGCATACAAAAATCCTATGGGTATGTCTCCGTATAAAATGGTTTATGGAAAAGCATGTCATTTACCTCTCGAACTAGAACATAAGGCATATTGGGCTATTAAAGAGCTCAACTATGATTTCAAACTTGCATGTGAGAATAGATTATTTGATATTAGCTCAGTTGATGAATGGAGAACCCAAGCTTATGAAAATGCCAAGTTGTTTAAAGAAAAAGTTAAAAGGTGGCATGACAAAAGGATACAAAAGTGTGAGTTTAATGTAGGTGATTATGTATTGCTATACAACTCTCGTTTAAGATTTTTTGCAGGAAAACTTCTCTCCAAATGGGAAGGTCCCTATGTTATCGAGGAGGTCTATCATTCCGGTGCCATAAAAATCAACAACTTCGCAGGCACAAATCCGAAGGTGGTAAACGGTCAAAGGATCAAACACTATATCTCAGGTAACCCTATATATGTTGAAACTAATATTATTGAAACCGTAACCCCGGAGAAATACATAAGGGACACTTTCGAGAATGTTCGAGACTCCGAAAAGGAATAGGTATATGGTACGGTAAGTAAACCGACTCCAAAACAATTTTTAAGGCAATATTTATCCGTTTTGGAATATTTAGAAAAATAGAAAAATAAGTAGCAGTCCAAGGAGGACACGAGGCCTCCACAAGGGTGGAGGGCGCGCCCTACTCCCCTGGGCGCGCCCCCTACCTCGTGAGCACCTCGTGTGCCCTCCGGACTCCGTTTCCTTGCACGATACGTATTTTGGTCGGTAAAAATTTATTATGCATACTCCCAAAGGTTTTGACTCTCGTATCACGCAAATCTCCCCTGTTCTTGTTTCGAGCTGTTTTTCTGACAGGACTAGATCATCATGACGGCCCCAAGTTCTTCCAAGGACAGGTTCTTTGAGAAGGTTATCAACCCTTACCTCGTGGAGGTGCTGCGACACCCTCAAACCATTGAGATGCGTGATGGGTTGCTGCACACCCGCGATGTTGAGGGACCAAAGGGAACCGGAAGCGTGGAGTTGAGGCTCGAAGCAATGAAGCAACAAGTTTTCAAGTGCCAGGGGATGGTGGAGCGTGGAATCAACGCTACCCACAAGATGCTCGCGGAGTTCACCAACAACTATGAGCCGGATGCCAAGAAGACCGAGGAAGCCATCTATAAGCTACATGAGAAGATCGAGCACCTCCAAGCCCAAATCTATGATCTGCAAAACCAAAACTGTGAGTATGAATATAGATTCAAAAGGATGAGTTTGGCTGCAGATTTGAGGATTCCGGAGACTCGATCATCCTTCTATGATGGTGAGCCTATGCCATGGAAGATGGACGACAAGCTTGCATCATCATCAACGCCTCCACCGCCAACAAGGAAGGAGACATAATCGCATGGGTATGGGCACTCCCCTTGGCAAATGCCAAGCTTGGGGGAGGTGCCCTGGTATCATATCACCATCACAACTCCTATCTTTACCGTTTTTCTTAGTTCGATCCTATTAGTAGTATCTTTATTTAGTAGAATAAATTCATGGCATGATCTAGTTTTGAGTTTTGCTTTATGATCCTTCCTTGTAATCGAGTCCGTGAGCTACATAATAAAGATTAGTGTTGAGTCAAGGGCTTGAGTATTTTGCCATGATCTTGGGTGATTAGAAGAAAAAGAATAAAAATAATCGAAGAGTTCGTATTGATCTTAGTGAGAGTAATCACTTTACATAGAAAAGGTATGATGATTAAAAGTTGTTGGGAGTTGGCAAATATAGCTTTGGTCATCGTTGCAATTAATAGGAAGTAATAAGGAAAGAGAGGTTTCACATATAGATATATTATCATTGACATCTTTTATGAGTGGGAGCACTCATTAAAATATGACATGCTAAAGAGTTGAGGTTGGACAAGGAAGACAACATAATGAGTTATGTTTTCTTACATCTGAGATAAAGTATGTTGTCATGGTTCCTCTACCGTGTTGAGTTTGCCTTTCCCCCTCATTCTAGCCAATTCTTAGCACTGAGTAGAAATACTACTTGTGTTTCCAAATACCCTTAAACCAGTTTTGCCATGAGAGTCCACCATATCTACCTATGGATTGAGTAAGATCCTTCAAGTAAGTTGTCATCGGTGCAAGCAATAAAAATTGCTCTCTAAATATGCATGACTTATTAGTGCGGAGAAAATAAACTTTGTACGAACTTGTTGTGGACGCAATAAAAGCGATGGACTGCATAATAAAGGTCCACATACAAGGGGCAATATAAAGTGACGTTCTTTTGCATTAAGATTTTGTGCATCAACCCTAAACACGCATGACAACCTCTGCTTCCCTCTGCGAAGGGCCTATCTTTTATTATTATCCTCTACCTTATGCAAGAGTCACGGTGATCTTCACCCTTACTTTTTCATTTTATCCTTTGGCAAGCTCAGCATGTTGGAAAGAACATGATATATATATCTAATTGGATGTGGGGGAGCGTGAATTATTATTGTTGACATTACCCTTGAGGTAAAAAGTTGTGGGGCAAATTATAAGCCCCTATCTTTCTCTGTGTCCGATTAAAACTCCGTAACCACAAGTATCACGTGAGTGTTAGCAATTATGAAGGACTAAGTGATAGTTGAGTATGTGGGCTTGCTTTTAAGCTCTGACATAGACTCTTTCCGATGTTATGATAAATTGCAATTGCTTCAATGACTGAGATTATAATTGTTGGTGCCCAATAAGGTTTCTGATTCATATTTTGTCTTTGTGAAAATATCATCACTTGAACATAGGTAATCATATGACAAAATCTGTATATGTTGCTGTTATGACATAATCATGATGCCTTCATGTCCGTATTTTACTTTTATCGACGCCTCTACCTCTAAACATGAGGACATATTTATTGTTATCGGCTTTTCGCTTGAGGACAAGCGAGGTCTAAGCTTGGGGGAGTTGATACATCCATTTTGCATCATGCTTTTATGTCAATACTTATTGCATTTTGGGCTGTTATTTCATGTTATGTCACAATACTTATGGTTATTCTCTCTTATTTTACAAGGTTTACATGAAGAGGGAGAATGCCGGCAGCTGGAATTCTGGGCTGGAAAAGGAGCAAATATTGAAGGACTATTCTGTGCAACTCCAAAAGTCCTGAAACTCCATGGAACACCTTAAAATAAATAAAGAAAAATCGTCGCCAAAGATGAAGGCCAGGGGGCCCACACCCTACTCACGAGGGTGGGGGCGCCCCCTGGGCGTGCCCCCTACCTCGTGGGCCCCCTGGTGGCTCTCTTACGTCCATCTTCTCCCATATGAAGTCTTTCGATGAGAAAAAAATAGAAGAGAACCTTTCGGGACGAAACTCCGCCGCCGCGAGGCGGAACCTTGGCGGAACCAATCTAGGACTCCGGCAGAGCCGTTCTGCCGGGGACACTTCCCTCCGGGAGGGGGAATTCATCACCATCGTCATCACCAATGCTCCTCTCATCGGGAGAGGGCAATCTCCATCAACATCTTCACCAGCACCATCTCATCTCCAAACCCTAGTTGATCTCTTGTATCCAATTCTTGTCTCCAAGTCCGGGATTTGTGCTAGTAGGTTGCTAGTAGTGTTGATTACTCCTTGTAGTTGATGCTAGTTGGTTTATTTGGTGGAAGATCATATGTTCAGATCCTATATGCACATTATTAACCCTCTGATTATGAACATGAATATGCTTTGTGAGTAGTTACATTTGTTCCTGAGGACAAGGGAGCAGTCTTGCTATTAGTAGTCATGTGAATTTGGTATTCGTTTGATATTTTGATAAGATGTATGTTGTCTAACCTCTAGTGGTGTTATGTGAACGTCGACTACATAACACTTCACCATTATTTGGGCCTAGAGGATGGAATTGGGAAGTAATAAGTAGATGATGGGTTGCTAGAGTGACAGAAGCTTAAACCATAGTTTATGCATTGCTTCGTAAGGGGCTGATTTGGATCCATATGTTTCATGCTATGGTTAGGTTTTCCTTAATACTTTTGTTGTAGTTGCGGATGCTTGCAATAGAGGTTAATCATAAGTGGGATGCTTGTCCAAGTAAGGGCAGTACCCAAGCATCGGTCCACCCACATATCAAATTATCAAAGTATCAAACGCGAATCATATGAGCGTGATGAAAACTAGCTTGACGATATTCCCATGTGTCCTCGGGAGCGCTTTTCCTATTATAAGAGTTTGTCCAGGCTTGTCATTTGCTACAAAAAGGATTGGGCCACTTTGCTGCACTTTATTTACTTTTGTTACTTGTTACTCGTTACCAATTATCTTATCATAAAACTATCTGTTATCACTTATTTCAGTACTTGTAGAGAATACGTTGCTGAAAACCGCTTATCATTTCCTTAAGCTCCTCGTTGGGTTCGACACTCTTACTTATCGAAAGGACTACGATAGATCCCCTATACTTGTGGGTCATTAGTGCATGAGGAGATAGCTCGGGCCGAGGAGGCCTTGGCAGCTGAGGACACCAGGTTAGCCACAGAACGGGCGGCTTTGGATGCATGGGCACAACAGCTACAGTCAGAGGCCTTCCAGCTTACGATGAGCCTGAACGCATCTAACGATGTGATGAGGAGGAGACATCAGAAAACCCAGTCCCGTTTACCTCCGGTTTATGATCCTCGGAATATTTTCGCTACACCCGGAGCCGGCCCAAGTGACCCGCCAGATGCAAATCAGTTTATGATAGCCGGAACAGGAGGACCGGCTCAGCCTCGGGAGATGGCACCTCCTCATGGGAACATGGCACCGCCCCGTTACGTGCCGCTACCACTGGGTCACTTTTCCAACCCCATAGAGAACTTGATCGCAGCATCAGCACGTTTGGCGGCTCTCCCGGTGGACGGTGACGATCCAACAACAGTGGAGACCCGAAGGATCAGAGACCTCGTCCAGACAGCCCTGGCTCAGCAAGAGACTTATTCCTACAGTCGGGACATGATTCATTCAACTCCTCCGCCTTGGTTAGCTCCGGCTCGGCCAAACCGGAGTCCAAGTTACAGCAGGCACATGGAGTAAGAAGCTTTGTCAAGCAACGCCCAGCGCCGTAACCAACCCGGTGGTTATAACCCGGTGCAGGACCGAATACGTCAGGAGGATGAGCGGGCGGCTCAGCTAGCGGCTCAACAAACGGCTCATTAGGACTTTCCAGATTATCCGACGACTTCCGTTAAGGCGGGAGTGGCTACCAGAACCGGCGGTGTTCCTTGTTTAGTGCCGGCTCTACGTAATGTATGTTTACCCAAGGACTTCAAGGGACCTCGGAAGGTGCCGAATTACACGGCCGACTTACAGCCCGGAGCGTGGATCGAAAGTTATGAGATGGCCATGGAGCTATTGGAGGTCAGCGACGCAGCAATGGCTAAGTACTTCACCATGATGTTAGATGGAATGGCCCGGTCTTGGTTAAAGGGCCTGCCACCCAATTCCATTAGTTCGTGGGCAGAGCTAAAGGCATGTTTCATCCAGAACTTCAAGGACACTTGCAAGCAATCTATGTCGATTGTGGACTTGACAAATTGTAAGTAGGAGGAGGGTGAATCCACGACTCATTGGGTACGCTGGGTCAAGGAGATAATACATTTGTTTGACAAGATGGATGTCGGCTCTGCAGTCCTCATGTTGGAGAAGAACAGCCGCTTTGAGCCGCTGAGACAGAAACTGGGGCGCCTTAAGCGTGATTGCAATGATATGGGTACGCTGATGGCAGCTTTAGTCAAATACGCCGACTCTGATAGTACCAAATATCCCGCGTCTGATGAGGAAAAGAGAGGAAAGGGAAAGAAGAACGGCAATGGAAAGGGTCAGCAGCATAACCCGATGAATCAAGGAGGCAATAAGCGTAAGGCGGAGGGTAACCCGGAGTTTGTAGCCAACGCCAATGCACAGGGTAACAATCAGAGACGTAAGGGCAAACCGCCCCCTCGATCTGGTGGGTCAGGCCCATATCTTGAGCAGCTACTCAATGAGCCTTGCCCGAGACACGGAACCCGGGAACGACCCGCCACCCACTTATGGAAAGATTGCACGATCATGAAGGCTTTTAAGAATTCCAACACGTTTAATGCCAATCATGGGTCGGGCGGCGGCTCAGGAGCTGGTGGCTTTCATGGCCCGGGCGGCGGTTCAAGTTCCGGCTTTCAGGGACACCAAGGCGGCTATAATCAACAGCAGTCTGGTCAAGGGGAACAACAGCAGCAGCAGTCGGGTTATCAAAGCCATCCGAAGCAGCTGAATGGTGGGCAGTATCACGTGTTCACCACTAGCTTGTGCAAACGTGACCAGAAGGTTCATAAGAGGGCCGTGAATTCTGTTGAGCCGGCGGTTCCCCATTATTTGAGGTGGTCAGAACAGCCCATTGTATGGAGCAGGGAAGATCACCCCCTCTGGATTGATAATCCAGGTCAGTTAGCCTTGGTGGTAGCACCTCAGGTTGGTGGATATAAATTCACTAAGGTACTCATGGACGGGGGTAGCAGCATCAATATCTTCTATTATGAGACCTTTCGATGCATGGGGTTAACTGATAAGAATTTGAAGACGTCCAACACTATTTTTCATGGAGTGGTTCCTGGTAAGTCGGCTTACCCAGTTGGCAAGATTGAACTGGAAGTGGCCTTTGGAGATGAGTATGATTCTAGAGCTGAGAAATTAACCTTTGAGGTGGTCAAAATCAAGAGTCCATATGTTGCTCTATTTGGACGGCCGGCTTATGCCAAGTTCATGGCACGGCCGTGTTATGTTTATCTGTAGCTTAAGATGCCGGGTCACAAGGGCACCATCACTGTGCATGGAAGTCGAAAGGTAGCCCTGGAATGTGAGGAGGGCGACGCGGCTTATGCTGAGTCTGTTTGTGCAGCAGAGGAGCTGAAGTTTTATCAAGACAATGTTGACCCGACGGATATGACCTCCCTAAAGAAGCCAACCACCGAGCATGACCCGACGATGAAGTTTAAGTCGGCTGTTGAAACCAAGCTTGTTGATTTCAATCCAGGTGATTCATCTAAGCAGTTCAGTATCAGTGTCAATTTGGATCCTAAATAGGAAAGCGCGCTCGTCGAGTTCATCCGTGAGAACTGGGACATCTTCGCATGGAAACCTTCTGACATGCCGGGTGTACCGAGAGAACTCGCTGAGCACACTCTCAATATTGATCCGAAGCATAAGCCGGTCAGGCAGTTTCTTCAATGGTTCAACAAAGAGAGATGGAAAGCTATTAGAGAGGAAGTCACCCGGCTCTTAGCGGCTGGGTTTATTGTTGAAGTTTTTCACCCGGAGTGGTTGGCTAACCCGGTGCTTGTGCTCAAGAAGAACGGCACCTGGCGGATGTGTGTGGATTACACGGACTTAAATAAGGCTTGTTCGGCTGATCCCTTTGCTCTCCCCCATATTGATCAAATCATTGATGCTACGACGGGTTGCGGGCATTTGAGCTTTTTGGATGCTTACTCTGGTTATCATCAGATCAAAATGGCAGTTAAGGACCAGGAGAAGACGGCTTTCATCACTCCGTTTGGAGCCTTCTGTTATGTATCTATGCCATTTGGGCTCAAGAGTGCTCAGGCGACTTATCAGCGATGTGTACAGAACTGTCTCCACGATCAAATTGGGTGCAATGTTCATGCTTATGTGGATGACATCGTGGTGAAGTCCAGAGAGAAGGAAAACTTGATATCTGATTTGAAAGAGACCTTTGATAATCTCCGGGTTTATAAGATGATGCTTAACCCGGCCAAGTGTGTATTTGGTGTACCTGCAGGCAAGCTCTTGGGTTTTCTGGTCTCAAACAGAGGCATTGAAGCTAATCCGGAGAAGATCAAGGCAATTACCTCTCTGGCTAAACCGGCGTGCATCAATGATGTTCAGCGACTGGTGGGTCGTGTTGCTGCTTTAAGCCGGTTCATAAGCCGGTTAGGTGAGAAGGCCCTACCGCTGTATCAGATGATGAAGAAAACAGAGACTTTTGTCTGGAGTGATGTTGTTGATACTGCCTTTGAAGATTTAAAGAGACAGTTGTCTGAGCCAGCGGTCCTTGCGGCTCCCATTGATAAAGAGTCGTTGCTGTTATATGTGGCTGCTAATTCACGAGCCGTCAGTGTTGCCATCGTGGTGGAGCGTAAGGAGGCTGGCAAGGAGCATCCGGTTCAACGGCCGGTTTACTACATCAGTGAGGTGCTCATTGAGTCTAAACAAAGGTATCCACATTGGCAGAAACTTGTTTACGGAGTGTTTATGGCAAGCCGGAAGCTGAAGCAGTACTTCCAAAGTCATCCTATAACTGTGGTAAGTTCTGCCCCCTTGGGAGACATCATCCAGAACAGGGAGGCCAGAGGACGAGTCGCCAAGTGGGCTATTGAGCCTGGGCCTCATGGTTTGAAGTACATGCCACGTATCGCTATTAAGTCTCAAGCCTTGGTGGACTTTATCAATGATTGGACAGAGTTGTAGGCACCTGAGGAGAAGCCAGATAACACATATTGGACTATTCACTTTGATGGGTCCAGGCAGTTGGAAGGCTCGGGGGCTGGAGTCGTTTTAACTTCCCCCCGAGGTGACAAATTTTGTTATGTGCTCCGGCTTATGTTTCCTTGTACTAACAATGCAGCTGAGTATGGGGCCTTACTCCATGGTCTCAGGATGGCCAAAGAGATGAATTTGAGCCGGGTAAGGTGTTTGGGTGACTCAGATCTCGTGGCTCAACAGGTATCAGGCAAGTGGGACTCCAAGGATCCCTTAATGGCGGCTTACCGTCGTGAAGTTGATGCTGTGGCTGGGCATTTCAAAGGTTATCAAGTGGAGCACATTGATCGAAGGAAGAATGAGGCGGCTGATGCTTTAAGCCGGCTGGGATCTCAGCGAAAACCGGTGCCGCCTAACACCTTTCTTGATGTTTTGCATAATCCTTCTGTCAAGGTGCCCATAAAGGAGGACTTAGCAGTGCCAGACCCGGAGGCACAGCTGGTAGCAGCTCTTCGTGTTATCCCGGATTGGACAGTGTCATATTTGGCTTACATGACCTGGGGAGAGTTGCCTGAGGATGAGACCTTGGCGAGACAAATCATCCGACGGTTCAAATCCATGACAATTGTTCATGGTGAGTTACATCATCGCAGTGTCACTGGAGCTTTTCAACGTTGTGTATCACCTGTGGAGGTTTAGGAGATACTTCGTGAGATCCATGAAGGGGATTGTGGTCATCACGCCGGCTCAAAATCTCTTGTGGCCAAGGCTTTCCATCATGGCTTTTATTGGCTAACGGCTCATGCTGATGCGGAGGATCTGGTCAGTAAATGTGACGGATGTCAGAAATTCTCACGACGAGCTCATGTGCCGGCTCAAGAGTTGAGGATGATTCCAATTACTTGGTCGTTCACAGTCTGGGGGCTTGACATGGTTGGACCTTTCAAGAGGTCTAAAGACAAAAAGACACACCTCCTAGTGGCAGTGGATAAATTCACAAAGTGGGTTGAGGCAGAGCCATTCAGTAAGTGTGATGCAGCCACGGTGGTTCAGTTCATAAAAAGGTGATCTTTCGTTTCGGTTTTCCACACAGTATTATAACTGATAATGGCACTAATCTTTCCAAGGGTGCCATGGAAGAGTTCTGTCAACGAGATCATATCCGGCTCGATGTTTCGGCTATTGCTCATCCTCAATCCAATGGTCAAGCAGAAAGAGCTAATCAGGAGATTTTGAAGGGTATTAAACCCCGGCTCTTGGTCCCCTTACAGCGAACGCCAGGTTGTTGGGTGGAGGAGTTACCCTCTGTGCTTTGGAGTATCAATACTACGCCTAACAGATCTACGGGTTACACACCTTTCTTCATGGTGTACGGAGCAGAGGCGGTCCTGCCAAGTGACATCCGGCATGACTCACCCCGCGTGGCGGCTTGCGTTGAGGCTGATAACGAAAAAGTTCGTCAGGATGCACTTGATTTATTGGATGAGGAGCGAGACTTGGCAATAGCCCGCTCGGCGATTTACCAGCAAGACCTGCGCCGCTATCACAGCTGCCGGGTTAGAAGCAGAACCTTTCAGGAAGGTGACTTAGTGCTCCAGCACATCCAGGATCAGTCTGATATGCACAAGCTGTCCCCATCTTGCGAAGGACCCTTTGTGGTCAGCAAGAATCTGAACAACGGGTCATACTACCTCATCGATGTCCGACAGCACAAAGACTCACGTAAGTCGGAGGAGGAGACCCGCCGGTCGTGGAATATCGATCATCTCCGGCCTTACTATACTTGAGCCACCGGCTCTCAAGATGTATATATTCTAAAGATGTATATATTATATAAAGCAATAAAGCAGGACCTCTGTCTTTTTCACCCTCAAAGTTTATATGTCTTCTTTATCAGGTGGTGGAAACAACCAACAGGGAGCGGATCATATCTGAATCCGGCTTTCCCTTTGGTCCGGCTTATGATCATATCTGAATCTAGCCATGATCACTTGGGGGCTTCCTGTTCAAACATAGGTCGTATTCGAACCAAAGAGAACATAGCTGGCGATACCCACTTGATCGGCATACTGCCAAACCCATTTGGAGGCTTCCTGATCGTATTTGAATCATAGCTTAACCCCTTTGGGTCTGACGTGGATCGTATTCGAACCAGCGTCATTAAACAACTCTTATGGTCACTTGGGGGCTTCCTGTTCAAACATAGGTCGTATTCGAACCAAAGAGAACATAGTTGTCGATACCCGCTTGATCGGCATCGCCAAAGCCACTGGGGGCTATATGATCGTATCTGAATCTTAGCTTAACCCCTTTGGAACGGTTTACTGATCGTATTCGAATTAGAAGCCTTTGAATATTGTTTATTATCCATTATATTTCATAAGCATAATTACTTGACTGTCTTGAGACCTTCTTGAAAGCACTATGAGATGGTTTTTTGTTCTTCTGACTTAATATTGATCACCTCAGGTTGTTAAGTGCCAGGTGAACATTATATGTTCCAACTTTCAGGAGTTAAATTTACCCGCATGGGTTGGGTCATATAAGCATGCGGGATTACCAAAAGGATCACAGGACAAGGCGAGCAATTTTTTTTGTTTTTGTTTAACATAAAGGAAATAGAAGATCAATATAAGCTGGAAGGATATAGTGATGGCGACTTAAGGAAATATTGAGCGCCATAAACGTGCGCGAAGGCATGGCAAAAGTCGAGAGGTTTTTCCTACCCTATTACAAGACTCCCTGAGTCTGAATAATGAAGCATTATTTTTACAAAGACATAAACATATGACGCCTGGCGGTTCACTCATTTGGTTGGCTTGAAGAATCCGAGTTATCCTTCTTCGCCTCTCCGTCGGCTGCCCTGTCCTGGAAGGTGGACGATGCCCAGTCAATGCCACTCAAGGCTTCAAACTCAGCTTCGTCATCTATTAAACCGGCTGGGTCGACTTCAGGGGCAAAGGTATGCTTACGAATTGGAGGGATCAGGCCGACGTCGTCATAACGAGGCGTTGGGATTCTCTGATTCTCGCTGTCATAACCCGGTTGATATTTGGTAAGATCAGTATCGTTCCCAATAAGAGTAGCCACGGGGCATATATCTTTGACACAGGCGGTGAAATCATGTTCATCAAATAAGGTCCCATCCTCTTTCAGACTCGGGTATCCAAGAGTGAGGTTGGCCGGGTCTAGTTCTGGAATCCATGCTTTTGCCCGGCTCAACGCGGTTATGGCCCCGGCTCTTGCGGACGCCCGCCTTAGATCCTGGACCCGCTGAGGTAACACAGCAAGCCGCTTCAGCACGTCTTGCAGGAGGTGAGGAACGTCATTTGATAAAGCTACAACGGCCAAAGCACGTTGTGACCTGGTGTAGAGCTGTTCCACTAGAGTGTAAACCGCCTTCAGCTTGATCAACATGTTCTGCTTGAGGTTTGTGCTCCTAGGGCCTACATTATTAAACATAAGGTGAGCCGGAGGTGACAATTGAAGTAATCATTGAAAGAAGGTTTGCAAAGTTTAAAGTTTATATGAGTAACTTACCAAAGATTGCTGAGACCATTTGAGATATCTGGCGCTTTAAGCCGGACAGCTCCGCTGTTGCTTCTGCAAGCAATGCCTCTGCCGTCTCGGCTCGGGTCACCAGTGAAGCCTTTTCATCAGTCCAGTTTTTCTTATCTGTTGCAAAGTTTTTCTTCAACTTCTCTTGTTCAGAGATACTGAATTCAAACTTGGAGTTGGCCTTTTGGATTTCAAGTTCTTGGGCTGCCAGGCGATTCTTCAGGTTAGCAACCTCTGATTCAAATTGACTTATGGTGGCATGTATTGATGCCGGGTTATAGTCAGAATCATTATAAGATAAAGATTAAGTCCCAAGCATTTTGCAAGCAAATGTACTTGACACTTGGGGGCTAATGTATACCGAAGAACTTTAAATTGCTACGCCGGTTCATGGAAATTTAAGTCCCAAGCACTTTGCAAGCAAAGATGCTTGACACTTGGGGGCTAATGTGTATCGCAAGTTCAAAGTATCATGCTACAATCGGGTTAAATAACTTTCTTTCCAAGTCGGACAAGCTGTGTTAGGCAATTTTCTAAGTCTACAACATATTTATTTATAAGCAATAGACTTGGGGGCTGGTACAGTAAGTATGGTTAAGGAAAAGTAACATAGGTCATACCTCTGATTTTTGCTGTATCTGCTTCACCATGTCAATTTCCAGGTCGCGGCTACTATGTGCTCGACTGATATAACCAGAGACGATATCCCCGGTACTCAAATGAGTATACTCTGCAATGTCTAACTTGGCCTTTCGGCGCTCCAGAAGCTCCTCCTTGGCAGAGCACTTGGCAAGGACAGTGGGCTGACCCGGCTCGATAAACTGAGTCTTGAGAATTTCAACTTTCGGATCAATTGTCTTGGCTGGGCTAGGAATTTCCGGTTTATCAGAACTGCCAAGAGTTTCCTCAGCAGGCGGATCAGAGGTTGGTGCTGGAATATCATAAACCGGTTCAGGTGGCGGTTGATGAGTGGAAGTGTCAGGGGCAGCTGTTCCGAGTTCCGATTCAGTTATGACCGGATCTTGGGACGGCTTATTCTTTTTTGCCCTCTTACTGGGCTTCACTTGCACGTTGTGGACAAGGCAGAAGGGTGAGTGCAAAAACATGAGTATGGTAAAATATAAGGTAAATAAGTTTACATTACCCAGGGGCAGTTTTGAAAGCCGGCATGTTGGATTGCATAGACTCGCCGGAGGAAGGTGAGGTCTCCTAATAATTTGAGTTAGATGAATTGAGAGGAGGACGTATTAAGCCCGCTAAGGGGAAAGCAGAATATAAGTCGGAGATAACCTCAGTTTGGCGCTTCCTGGTTACATCAGGTAAGCCGGAGGAGAGTTCTACATCCTTGGAGGTCCGGGTATGCCTCCGGTTTTCATGAGTCTGTTGCTTCAAAAGAAATTGAGGATCTTGATAAGCTAGAGGATGGGAAAATCTTACTTTCCGGGTCACTCTTCAGATTTTTTGCTTTGGCAAAGGCTCTGAGTCGGAGGAGATTATAGTTACCTCTTCGTCAACCGCTTGGTTGTTCCCCGTATCCTCCTGAAAGGATAGAATGTCAATAAACTAATGATAAAAGAGTCAGGAGAATTAAGGATTACCTCTTCTTCATCGTCAGAAGTGTCATCCAATTTGAGTAAATCTGAAGCGCTTGGCTTCCTCTTCCTTGAAGTTCCTATTTTGGCGGCTTTTCTTTTGGTTCTCTTGGCCGCTCTGGCTTGTTTGGCAGCCTCATGGTCATACTTGACCTTCTAGAAGTTGTCGTTGGCCTGAGAAAATACGGTAAAGGGTTATAAATGAAAAGCAAGGTATAACACAGTAAGGAGTAGTTATTGAGGTTGATGACTTACTGCAGGGGCCGGGTTCTTCTTGAAGAAAGGAAGTAAGCCAAAAACATTACTAGTCACCGTGCCCTCTTTCAACAACGTCTAGGTCGTAGCCTCCACCACATCATCTGGTAAGTCGTCGGGACTATGACGCAGTGGGTCATTCTTCTCGCCTGAGTAAGTGCACATTAAGCCGGGGTGGCGGCTTAACGGAATCACTCGCCAAGCGACCCAGACTCAGACCAGGTCAATGCCATTTAAGCCATTTCCCAAAAGAGCTTTGATTTTACTAATGGTGGGAGCGAGTGGCAGACGTTCAACAGCAGTCAGTTTATCCGGCAGCGGGTGGTTGGATTCAAGGCGCAAGGCGCAGAAGCCGGGCAGAGGATTTTCCTCAGCTGGAGAAGTGTCCTGGCAGTAGAACCACGTCTGATTCCAATCCTTTGGATGACTCGGCAGTTCAGCATAAGGAAAAAGGCAGTCTCTCCGCTGCTGAATCGAGATGCCAGCAAGTTCCAGACTGGGCCCGTTGGCGCGTTCATTCTGCCGGTTTAAGTAAAACAATTCTCTGAATAAAGTAAGTTGGGTTCTTCTCCAAGGTACACCTCGCAGAAGACTTGGAAGTTGCAAATATTTGACACAGAATTGGGCCCGATGTCTTGAGGTCTGAGATCAAAGAAATGCAAAACATCCCTGAAGAATTTTGAACCGGGTGGAGCGAAGCCCCGGTTCATGTGATCAGTAAACACGATCACCTCCCCCTCCTTGGGTTGAGGCTTCTCCTCTGACGGGTTAGGAGCACAATAAGACATGACCTCCTTCTTGGGCAGATGGCCGGATTTCACAAAATCAGACAAAGTGCTTTCTATAACGATGGACTTGACCCAGTTACAGGTCACCGAAGGTTTGGGAGCCTTGGGTGCCATTAGGCAAATTGAAACCTATGACAAAAGAAAAATTTCCGGTTCAATTTATAACCCGGAGGAGGACATCATGAAATTATTCGAAACGACGACTTAAGAAGGGGCCTAATGACATATGGGTAATTATTCAGTGGTATTTAAGCCTCTACAAGTATCAAAGGCAGTTAAATTTTCTTAAATCGCCGGAAGCAAGCAAGGTTGACCAAACAGTGTCATTATCTTAAAACTGGCTGTATGGACTATCGTGGTTGAACAGAGTCAACAGGTGCAGATTTTTGGTTAAGTGTGGAACAAACAAGTTTCACAAGTTTCAGCTATTATTTTGGATCAAATAATTGCTCTGAAAAGAAAAATTTCTAGATCTAAAACCAATACAGAGAAGTTCATACACTCGAAGGAGGCCTTTAAACAAGGGAAATGAGATATGTTTCTATTCGAGATGGGTGTGGAACAGCCACCGCAGTAGTTCTAGCTATCTAAAGATCAAAAAGGAGCACGGGAAAGGAAAAATATCAAGGGTTTGCAACGGGCGGTGATAAACACCGACGAACTCGGGAGGCCGCAGTGCAGATCTAAATGCAGGAAAGGAAAGGGGCTTACAAATGCAGAGCTGCTGCAAGGTTCCGTCGTGTTTCTCTGGATAAGTCAGGTTGATGCAGCGGCCTGAGTTGGAGAAGACGAGGAGCTCGACGGTGGCGGTGGCGGCGGAGCTCGAGTAACAGGGAGGCAGGGAGAAGAGGAAGACGACTGAGGGAGAAAATGAAAAGGACCTAGGTCGAGCCTATTTATAGGGAAGGGCCGACTAGGACGGTGCGAGAAACGAGGAGATTGAATATCATTATCCAGCGACCCCGACGCCTCGGGTTTCGGGACGATCAGTAAAGGCAAAGATCCATTGAAGATATAGCAGAATAAAATAAGGATTTAATTGGAGATGATGTCACGACGGGTTAACGTGGATCCAGAAGATGACGTCATGGCGGGTTAAACCCTTTTGCACAGGCAGAAGACCGAAGGCTTATTTCTCAAGATATTTTAAGATTGACATGAACCATTTCAAATCAATCTGGGGCCTAATGTTGGGGATGTAACTATTTGTATAAGCCGTCTATGAGGGGCCGGGTTATGCAAAGAGAGATTTATCAGAAGAAGCCCAAGACCAAGTATGAAGATGGAGGTTCAATAAAGGGTCTAAAGCCCACCAGCGACTTAAGGCCCGTCGTAGTAAACCGCCATAATGGAATGACTTGTATCATAAGATAGATTTAACTAGTCACCGAGCCGGACACTGTTTATGAGTCGGCCGGGACTCTATAAGCCGTAGGGCGTCAACCCGTGTATATAAGGGGACGACCCGCTGACGGCTTAGGGTAAGAAACAACTCATCGAGAACCGGGCATAGCATATCTCGCTCCCTGGTCATCGAAACATCAAGCAATACCAACCCAACTAGACGTAGGCCTTACCTTCACCGCAAGGGGCCGAACTAGTATAAATCTCTCGTGTCCTTTGTCCCAAATTAACCCCTTTAAGCTTCCTAGTTGCGATGGCTCCACGACTAAGTCCTTGCAAGAGGACATCTGCCGTGACAATCCCATGACAGGTCCATAGTTATTAGCTAGATGGCTTATTCTCTCTTTTTGGATCTCAATACAATGTTCTCCTCCTCTCTTGTGGAGATCTATTCGATGTAAACTCTTTTTGCGGTGTGTTTGTCGAGATCCAATGAATTGTGAGTTTATGATCAAGTTTATCTATGAGAAATATTTGAATCTCCTCTGAATTCTTTTATGTTTGATTGAGTTATCTTTGCAAGTCTCTTCGAATTATCAGTTTGGTTTGGCCTACTAGATTGATCTTTCTTGCCATGGGAGAAGTGCTTAGCTTTGGGTTCAATCTTGCGGTGTCCTTACCCAGTGACAGAAAGGGTTGCAAGGCACGTATTGTATTGTTTCCATCGAGGATAAAAAGATGGGGTTTATATCATATTGCATGAGTTTATCCCTCTACATCATGTCATCTTGCTTAAGGCGTTACTCTGTTCTTATGAACTTAATACTCTAGATGCAGGCATGAGTCGGTCGATGTGTGGAGTAATAGTAGTAGATGCAGGCAGGAGTCGATCTACTTGTCACGGACGTGATGCCTATATACATGATCATGCCTAGATAATCTCATAATTATTCGCTTTTCTATCAATTGATCGACAGTAATTTGTTCACTCACCGTAATACTTATGCTATCTTGAGAGAAGCCTCTAGTGAAACCTATGGCCCCCGGGTATATCATTTATCTTATAAGTTTCCAATCTACTTTTATTTTCATCTTTACTTTTTGCATCAATATTATAAAATACCAAAAATATATCTATCTTATCATACTATCTCTATTAGATCTCACTTTCGCAAGTGGCCGTGAAGGGATTGACAACCCCTTTATTGCGTTGGTTGCGAGTTCCTTGTTTGTTTGTGTAGGTGCGTGGGACTTTTGAGGAGCCTCCTACTGGATTGATACCTTCGTTCTCAAAAACTGAGGGAAATACTTACGCTACTATTGCTGCATCACCCTTTCCTCTGTAAGGAAAACCAATGCAAGCTCAAGACGTAGCAACGATGGTGATGATTTCCCCCTCCCGGAGGGAAGTGTCCCCGGCAGAACAGCTCTGCTGGAGCCCTAGATTGGTTCTGCCAAGGTTCCGCCTCGTGGCGGCGGAGTTTCGTCCCGTAAGTTTGCCCACGATTTTTTCCAAGGTAAAAGCCTTCATATAGCAGAAGATGGACACCGGAGGGCCACCAGGGGGCCTAGGAGACAGGGGGCGCGCCCCCCACCCTCCTGGCCAGGGTGTGGGCCCCCTGAGGTGTTTCTTCCGCTCAATCATTCTTATTAATTCCAAAAATAAGTTTCGTGGAGTTTCAGGATTTTTGGAGCAGTGCAGAATAGGTTTCCAATGTTTGCTCCTTTTTCAGCCAGAATTCCAGCTGGTGGCATTCCCCCTCTTCATGGTAAACCTTGTAAAATAAGAAAGAATAGCCATAAGTATTGAAATATAATGTGTTATAACATCCCATAATGCACTAAATATTGATATAAAAGCATGATGCAAAATGGACGTATCAACTCCCCCAAGCTTAGACCTCGCTTGTCCTCTAGCGGAAGCTGATATCGAAAAATATGTCCACATGTATAGAGATAGAGGTGTCGATAAAAATAAAATACGGACATGAGGGCATCATGATCATTCTTATAACAGCAACATAAATAGATTTTGTCATATGACTTCTTATGCTCAAGTAACAATCAATTCACAATGTCAAGTATGGTTCAGAAACTTCATTGGAAGCTAACAAACTACAATCTCAGTCATTGAAGCAATTGCAATTTATCATAACATCAGAAAGAGTCAAGAATAGAGCTTTTCAGCAAGTCCACACACTCAACTATCATGTAGTCTTCTACAATTGCTAACACTCACGCAATACTTGTGGTTATGGAGTTTCAGCCGGACATTGAGAAAGATAGGGGCTTATCATGTTGCCTCCCAACGTATTCACCTTTAGGTGATGTCAACAATAATAATCCATGCTAATATATATGTATATATATATATCATGATCTTTCAAACATGAGGAGCTTGCCAAAGGATAAAATAAAAATGGAAAGGTGAAGATCACCTTGACTCAAGCATAAAGTAAAAACATAAAGTAAAAGATAGGCCCTTCGCAGAGGGAAGCAGAGGTTGTCATGTGCTTTTAGGGTTGGACGCATAAAATCTTAATGCAAAAGAACGTCACTTTATATTGCCACTTGTATGTGGACCTTTATTATGCAGTCCGTCGCTTTTATTGCTTCTATAACAAGATCGTATAAAGCTTATTTTCTCTGCACTAATAAGTCATACATATTTATATAGCCATTTTTATTGCCTGCAACATGACAACTTACTTGAAGGATCTTACTCAATCCATAGGTAGATATGGTGGACTCTCATGGCAAAACTGGGTTTGAGGATATTTGGAAGCACAAGTAGTATCTCTACTTGGTGCAAATAATTTGGCTAGCATGAGGGGGAAAGGCAAGATCAACATGTTTGGAAGGTCAATGACAATATACTTTAACTGAGATGTGAGAAAACATAAACCATTACGTTGTCTTCCTTGTCCAACATCAACTCTTTTAGCATGTCATACTTAATGAGTGCTTCACAATCATAAAAGATGTCCAAGATAGTATATTTGTATGTGAAACTTCTCTTTCCTTATTACTTCCTATTAATTGCAACAATGACCAAAACTACGTTTGTCAACTCTCAACAACTTTTATGCCTCATACTTTCTATGTGTGAAGTCAATACTATCCATAAGATCAATATGAACTCTTTTATTCTCTACTTTCTCAAGATCATAGCAAGATAGCAAAGCCCTTGACTCAACACTAATCTTTATTATAGATAGCTCACGGACTCGATTACATAGAGAGATCACAAAGCAAAATCCAAAACTACTTGATACTAAAACTTCAATCTAGTAGATCAAGATACTACTAAAAGGGATCAAACTAAATAAACCGGTAAAGATAAGAGTGTGATGGTGATACGATACCGGGGCACCTCCCCCAAGCTTGGCAGCTGCCAAGGGGGGTGCCCATACCCATGTGATTATGCCCTCGGAGGTGGTGAAGTAGGAGTTGTTAATGTTGTAGGCTTGTCGTCCATCTTCCAAGGCATAGGCTCACCATCATAGAAGGATGATCGAGTCTCTGGGATCCTTAAATCTGCAACCAAACTCATCCTCTTGAATCTATATTCATACTCACAGTTCTGGTTTTGCAGGTCATAGATCTGGGCTTGGAGGTGCTCGATTTTCTCTTGAAGCTTGGTCTCCCTAATGACTTTGGCATCTAGCTTGTGGTTGTTGGTGAACTCCGTGATCATCATCTGGTTGACGTTGAGTCCACGCTCCACCATCCCTTGGCACTTGAAGACTTGCTGCTCCGCGGCTTCAAGCTTTGTCTCCACGCTTCCGGTACGCATTGGTCCCTCCACATCGCGGATGTGCAGCACCCCCTCACGCATCTCAATGGTTTGAGGGTGTTGCAGCACCTCCGCGAGATAGGGGTTGATAACCCTCTCGAAAAACTTGTCCTTGGGAGCACTTGGAGACGCCATGATGCTCTAGATCTATAACAGAAAACAACTCAAAACGAAAATAGAGGATATTTGCATGATACGGTGGTCAAAACCTTTGGGAGTTTATATAATGATTTTTTACCGACCAAAATACGTAACGTGCAAGAAAACGGAGTCCGGGAGGCACATGAGGTGGCCACGAGACAGGGGGGCGTGCCCAGGAAGGGTGGGCGCGCCCTGCACCCTCGTGGAGGCCTCGTGTCCTTCCCGGATTACTTCTTTCTTCCTAAAATTCTTAAATATTCCAAAACGGATAAAA